>NC_139955.1:19243821-19496321 GCF_963454915.1 Gymnoscopelus microlampas | reverse complement strand
ACTCAACCCTGACCGTGTTCAGGATTCGTTGAGCTGACGTGCATGGCCTCTGGCTACTCTTGGAGAGCTAAAGACAGAAGTGTAGTTTAATCGATTAACTGGAAGTTGTTAAGCAAATTTGCAAAGCATGAGCTGTAGCATTGATGTTGTAATGATAATGGTGAGGCTGATGAAGATGATGATAACAGAGATGATATTAATGAGGATGATGTTGGAGTTGGTAGTGACAAATGCAATTATTTTACTGCAAAAAATGACTGTCTTTATTCCTTCAAAAGCCACATCATGTTTTGAAACCAAACTTTGTGATTGTATCCTTGTTTTCTTGGTTGCTGATGCATTTCCTGCTGTTATTTCATAGCCGCCGGCTAGTTAAACCTCTATTGGAATTTGACCTTCACTCCCCGCTGTCAGTTAAACATCAAAGGAGTCCTTTAAAAGGAAAAAAAAAATCCATTACACTAACCATCTCAAACTGTTTATCTCGGGTAAAACCAACAATCACAGCTCTGCCTTCAGTGCAGGACGCCATTTAGTGTTCCTAGACATAATGTGTAGAAGGACGGCAGCCATTAGCCGGAACGCCGGGGATGGAGATTATGTTTTCGCTCCTGTCTGTTGTCTGTGTCTGTCTGTCTGTTTGTCTGTCTGTCTGTCTGTCTGTCTGTCTGTCTGTCTGTCTGTCTGTCTGTCTGTCTGTCTGTCTGTCTGTCTGTCTGTCTGTCTGTCTGTGAATATGAATCAATTAGTTGAGTTGCAGCAGGTTCCATTTATAGTACACAGTTTTTTGCTATTTTTAATGTATCTATTTTAGTTGTCTAGTACGTTGAATGTCTTTATTATTATTTTATTTTGTGTAGCCTACAGTATGTCTCGGACAAATATAACGTCTCTAAAGTTTTGCAGAGAGATTTCAAAGATACTTCAAAAATGCATTGGAGTCCCATGGAAACGTGTGTTGATCGGCGCAATTCAGCATTGCCATGTTTAAAACATGTTTAATCCATATTTGAATTTTTAGTTTTCCTATCTTATAGGGCCCTATGTGTATGTTTTGAATTCCCCCTCCTGGGCAGTTATGCGCATATGTTTGAAGTCCAGGGCCAGCTCTAAGCCTTGGGATTGGCTCTTGTGAAAACACAGACAAAGCTGAGTCAAGGTTGAGGATTCGCTCCGTAGCAAGTGTGGCTTTAAAGGTTAGCTAGCGAGGTTATTCCACTCTAGAATCCAAGGATTAGGAGCTGTTTTAGAGTCAAATGATCTTCGTTTCTGTTGTGCAGTGAATGCTTTGGCACAGGCACCGTTAAGCTCACTCATTGCCTGTCATCAAAAACACTTCTGGGCTAATAAGCCTTTGCATTCGTTTTCTGGCCGACAGGCTTGTTTCCCCGTCTTAGTCTGTGCTCTGATAAAGCAGTGATAAAAGGCTGTAAGTGGTGCGGAGCACTCTACTGACCTTGATAAGGCAGCCAGCCTCCTGCCATGATGAGGGGCTAGTGCGGGAATTTAAACAGAATCTTATCTAAACAGCAGACTGACTGAGAGAGAGAGAGAGAGAGAGAGAGAGAGAGAGAGAGAGAGAGAGAGAGAGAGAGAGAGAGAGAGAGAGAGAGAGAGAGAGAGAGAGCACTTCAGCTGCTAAACCCATATCTTCAAAAGAGGTTTTTCCCTCCCTGGGATTATACAGTATTTATCTGAGGAGAGGGTTTTCACGGATCCATGTTGAGAGAGAATGCATAACAGGGTGGCTGCTACCGATGCACAGGGAGGAACAATGTTTTCCTCTGGATGACAATGCATTGCCTCTCAACCTATAGTCACTGGAAGAAATATATTCTTAGTTGGAGTGAAACAGACAGAAAGTAAAAATATCTGTGAATTCAAATGTAGAATAGACTGACTACCAATGAGGGAATTAATTAATCAGATTTTATCTATATGGTAAATTCCATAGATACAATACGGTGCAATGCACTTGCTGTGCTCATATTAAAGAAACAGATAGCTAAAAGATTAAATGAAATGATATTTATAGTCAAAGAAATGACTTTAAATAAATGATAAATAAAAGTTGCACATAGTTTCGGGTATCAGTGGACAAGATTCTCTGCGTCTGACATGACACTCTATCTTTGACTATTTTGTCTGAATGGGTGTGGCTTGCAGGAACTAACTGTGAATGAAGCTTTGGTGAGCTCCATGCCCGCGTGCCTGGCTGCTCGTGCACTGCGCAGTGCATGAGTTTTACACAGACGCACGTGGCTCATGTTCATACAAGATAGAAAGTGAGTTACATTTTTTGTTTGTTTAAAGGGCGGACATGGATTTTTTAAAGTGGGGGGGGAACAAACTCAGACCAACGACCACCCACAGTCCAGATGCCCATGCTATTGATCAGAACTATGTAGCATTGCAAGGGTATCTTGTGCATACTTTAGCAGCGGTCTGCTATCGAGAAATAACAGACCGCAGAATGCCGTGATTGACCTATAATAATAATAATAATATTAATAATTAGGTTTATTTATATAGCACCTTTCAAAACAATGTTAGAAAGTGCTTCACAGAAGAATCAATACACATAAAATAAGGCAATAAAACAACACAACAGGTGAAATAACTTCAAATAAGATCAATGAAATAATATGAATCATTATAGAACATTCAACCAAGCGGTGTAATAATAAAGATAGTAATGACTAATAAACAAATAAACAAATAAACTGAAAACATAACTAAAAAAAAAATGAAGGTGTGTTCAGTGTAAAAATCACTACAGGTGTGTTTACTCATGAGTGATCCAAAAATGTCAAAAAGTGCTAAGATATTGGACCTTTCGTAAAATAAGATTATCACCCTGGCTTTCGTCTTTGAACAAGGCAATAATGTGGTCTTGTGCCCAAACTCTGAAGTACAATAAGAATCATTTACTTTGCCAAGTATATTAACATGTGAGGAATTTGCGCTCACAAAAAAAAAATGTATCAGATAAGATTTTAAAAAATGATGTGACTGGTCTGTGGTATTACAGCACTAGCAGAAAATAGTGCGATCATTGCCATTAGGAATTACATTTTGTAATCCTGGTGTGTGTTGGGCTCATTGCTCTCTGTCATCTAACAAATGATTCAGCAGCGTATGCATAATTCATTGGATGATGGGGGGAGGGTGTCTCCAGCTAGAAGGGCTGTAGAGATTGGAAACAGATACAATCTGTGTGTTTGTTTACCCACAAATACCAAGGATCCTCTTCACCTCTGTGGAGACAGATGCCTTACTTTACTCTCCATATTCCTTTGATGTGGAAGTTGCCCCATTATTTCCTTCCAAATCAGGAGGAAGGGTGGATGGGTAAGAATTCAGTTCAGAGAATGAAGCAAATTGAAAATGTCGACATGGGGTCACCACATCTGGAATGTGGTGCTTCATTAGTGCCTCCACAGTCAAAGTTTAATTTCCCCCAACCTCCAACTGTTGTATTAGTGGAGCGGCTAAATGCTTTTTATTGGCAGAATCTTTCAGTTGATGATAAAAGCGTGAAAATTGGCATGAGCAGTCTCCATGGGTCACTTGACAAGAAAATTGTCCGAGGCAGTTGTAATTTCAAGATGGCGGCCATTTTTCAAGATGGCCGATACCTTAGTGGGCAGTTAAGTGATATGATGGTTTATTTGGTGATACAAGCATGAAAATTGGCATGAATAGTCTCTGTGGGTCACTTGACAATAGGCCACCCACAGCTACTTGACATTTCAACATGGCGGCCATTTTTCAAGATGGCCAACACTTTAGTGGAGCATTTAAATTATATAATGGTTAATTTGGTGATACAAGCATGAACATTGGCATAAGCAGTCTCTGTGGGTCACTTGACAATAAGCCACCCACAGCTACTTGGCGGCCATTTTTCAAGATGGCCACCACCTTAGTGGAGCAGTTAAGCTTAAGAAATCATTTAGTTGGTGATGCAAGCATGAAAATTGCCATGAGCCGTCTCAAAAGGTCATTTGACAAGAAACCCCACAACCACCACTTGAAATTTCAAGATGACTGCCGCCCGCCATGTGGATCTTTAAATGATACCTTTTCTCATAGAAATGTATTGGGTTCCTCAAAAAGCTCTGTCAAGAGAGGTTATTTGACTGTGTTTTGTCTGACTCCTCGCCCACGACCTGTCCAGTTTGGTAAAACCTGTCAGGAGTTGCCTCCCACCGGCATAGCTCTCAGGGTTCACTGAGGTACACAAGCTCCCTTACCACGACAAGGTAACAGTCACAAGGGCGGATTTATTTTTTATGTTTTAACTAACAGCCATTACATGTGTCAAATAAATACTAAGAAATGGGGAAACAAAAAATATGACTAATAAATGAGCACAGTTGTGGTGCTGATTAGCACAGTTGTGGTGCTGAACGGACAGTGCTCCAAAATTATAATTGAGCAATGGCTAATACTGAATGGCAGTAGCCACGGAACCATGACAAACTATACTAAGGAACTAAACTGAAAATGTGCTTCACTGTTACGTATGGCAGTGGAAGGCAGTGGAAGCAATGTTACAAAGTAACAACTGAAAATTACACACTAATAGACTGGTGACAAAGTAAAACATGATGCACTGATGTGGCGAGGGGAAGCCGGGCCATAGGCCTACACTTGAAAACACAGAGGACAACGGGGAATAACTCTGGCAAAATAAACATGCAAATAGGTTCTAGCCGGGGCAACTATATAGGCATGTGCAACTGAGTCCATATCTGAAGCACTTACTGTACACCTTCCAGTACATGCCTTGGTGCACCCACATTTGGTCAACTCCCAACAACTCTCCGCAATAGGTGGAAGTGGAGTCCAGAACACTTTCCACTTCTCGTCCTGTTCCACCCATCCCCAGTCAGATGGCTCGGCATTTGTGGATGTCGCTTCAATGCCTGTCCCCACACGTATCCAGCCTCATAAGAAGCACGTTTGGCATGCTCTTTGAGTGCTGCTTGAGTTGGTGGGATCAAGTCATAATGTCTTTGCTTTCTGGCAAAGAGATCAAGATGTAGATGCTCTCTTTTGGGCCCTTTCCAGCTCTGTGATGTTGAACCTAAGTTTACAGCTTAAATTATATTTTGCTCTGTTTCTTGTCAATGTGCTTTCTATGCCATCACCTTCATCTAGTCGGGTTAGACTAAGTAAGATAGGTAGAGCATTGATCTTATGAAATAATGGAACATTTCTTGCAATGGTATCATAACCAGTACGATCGTGCTCTCTGTTGAATAAACTCGTCTGAATGAGTTTTTCCTTGGTGACCTGCTGACAAATGAAACATCTGTCCCAGTTAGTTTTCTCAACCGTTATGATGGCTTCTGCCATGTCTGCAGCATAGGCAGAGGCCGAGGGTTTATCCTTTTACCACCTTTTACAAAGCACTTTGATGTATGGGATACAACTAAGTTCGTGCCTTAACCCTACACTTAGTCCGATCGTTCATCCAATGCCATTTAAATCCTGTGCGATCTGTACACCATCCGGTTAACTAAAACCCCATTAACCTTGGCTCGGCTCTCCCGCGCTGGCACAACCTGTCAATTCAGGTGCGGCTATCTAATTGTTTTGGGGTAAATTAGACAGCATTTGGGGTACTAACTTTCAATTAGCTGACATTGAACCCCACTCTGAGTTTAACAGCAGTGATATATCACCAGTGTGCCCTGGTAGTGCGGATATTCACTCTTATCTAATCTATCTATGATCAACAAATCAACACAACTGTATTGTGATGTGTTAAAAGTTGTTCTTTAGCATAATAACAATAATCGTATAATTGTCCTTAATGAAAAAAAACATACATTTCTATGAGAAAATGTATCTTTTGAGGATCCAGGGGGCGGCCATCTTGAAAATAGAAATTTCAAGTGGATGTGAGTGTTTTCTTGTCAAGCAACCCTTAGAGACTGCTCATGCCAATTGTAATGCCTGTATCAACAAATAAACCATTATATAACTTAATTGCTCCACTAAAGTGTTGGCCATCTTGACAAATGGCCGCCATCTTGAAATTTCAAGTAGCTGTGGGTGGCCTATTGTCAAGTGACCCACAGAGACTGCTCATGCCAATTTTCATGCTTGTATCACCAAATAAACCATTATATAACTTAATTGCTCCACTAAAGTGTTGGCCATCTTGAAAAATGGCCGCCATCTTGGAATTTCAAGTAGCTGTGGGTGGCCTATTGTCAAGTGACCCACAGAGACTGCTCATGCCAATTTTCATGCTTGTATCACCAAATAAACCATCATATCACTTAACTGCCCACTAAGGTGTCGGCCATCTTGAAAAATGGCCGCCATCTTGAAATTACAACTGCCTCGGACAATTTTCTTGTCAAGTGACCCGTGGAGACTGCTCATGCCAATTTTCACGCTTTTATCATAAATTGAAAGATCGTAGCACTTAGCTGCTCCGCTATATTCAATAAATGAAATATATGCTTTGTTTTTCTGTAGATTTTGTTCTCGATCTTCCCTGCAAATTGCCCCCCACCTATGGGAGCTTTGCACCCCACTAGGTGTAGGTGCATTAATTGGAAAATAATTACTTCAGGGCTTCGGAGGGGGTGGGGGTGGGGTATTATGATTAAACCCAGATTCCATCTACGTGAAAAACACAGCAAGGTTGCAAGCAAGGAAATGGGAGCCGATAACGAACATGAAACATTTGATGTTCACACAATAAAATGTGAAGAAACAAACACTGAAAAGCAATCTGAAGTGAAACATTCTATTCTTTGCTGCTCCCAAAAGGTTTGCAGTGTTCCACGCTCTGCATCCTCTCTGCACACCCAGTGAGTGAGCATGCATCTTTCACGTTTATTTTCACCTCCTTTCCTTCCTAAGGGCAGGAGGGGGATTTCCAGCACCAGAGGGGGCTTGATGGAGAGGAGACATTTTGGGCCATAACAATAAAAGCCTGTGGTAGCGGTAAGTGCATAAAAGAATGAGCTTGCGGTGAGGAGATAGCAGTGGGATCCATCCCAACCGCTACCAACCCTCTATTATGAACAGCTCCTTTCCGTTATCACAGGATGCACAGTGCTGCAGTGACTGCTTTGTGTTGCTGAATTAATTGTGTCAAGATAACGCCGCAGAAACATCACTCCATACCAGCAACCTGAATGAATATTATTATTCATTTATTTATTCAATAGTTTTCAATAGTTTTGCTATAACAACTGTTTGTGCGCATTTGCATGTACACACTTCCCTGTGTGAATGCGTTGCATTGACTGTAGTGATAGAGATATGCATTTATCTCTCTCTCTCTCTCTCTCTCTCTCTCTCTCTCTCTCTCTCTCTCTCTCTCTCTCTCTCTCTCTCTCTCTATCTCTCTCTCTCTCTCTCTCTCTCTCTCTCTCTCTCTCTCTCTCTCTCTCTCTCTCTCTCTCTGTGTATGCTGTATGTTGGCTGCTGGTGATGCCACCTCCTCAGGGGCCCAACCAGCTCATTCCACTGTAGTTAACAGTGTTCATGAGAGCCGCGGCGATGGCAGAGACCGACCCTCCCGTGGGGAAACAACGTGAAAACACCCCCAACCCCACCACCATCACCACCAATACTACCCTCCATAGCTTCAAAGAGAGCTGCAGTTTCCATAGGAACAGATATAAAAGCTATTAGGTATGACGTGCAAAATCACCCTGAATGGGCCTCGAAAAATTCCACCTTTTTGTCTGACTTGTCTCCCCCTTGTAGCAGGACTCCTCTCTCTCTCTCTCTCTCTCTCTCTCTCTCTCTCTCTCTCTCTCTCTCTCTCTCTCTCTCTCTCTCTCTCTCTCTGTGCGCACACACACACACATTTTCCCCCCTTTCTGTAGCCGACTCATCAGACATATTTTTTTAATGCACAATTCTGCATTACATTTCATATCTCACCGGAACACTATTCATCTTCCAATCATCTGACACTTTTGAGGTGTTGATGGATGACCCGAGCTGACTCTCTGAGAGGATGGAGCGGAGGGGATTAGAAAATAGGCAAAGACAAAACACAAGAGGATAAAGAGATTGGCGATAAGATAAAACACAGATTAAGACAAAAATAAGTAAAGACAGGGTGATAATGATAATAAACTGTATTTGTTTAGCACCTTCCATTCAAATTGAAATGAACAGGGGAGATTAAAGGGAAGACAAACAAGAAAAACAAAGTGCTTTGCATTAAAAGAAGAAAACAAGAACTTTGGGTAAGATGAGGACACAGGTGTTTTAGATGGAGGTGTGTGTGTGTGTGGGAAGGAGGGAAAGAGAGATGTAGTGATTGGTGACCGGTATAGAGGCAGCGGTCCATGGGCCATTAGCACTCATCTGCATAATGGTACTCCTAGCCTCATTAAAGACAAGCTGAGGTGCTGGTAACACTCCACCAGATAGCACTGTGGTATCCTCTCCTCTCCTCTCCTCTCCTGCCCCCTCTTGCTTATTCCTTCTTTGGACAATTTTTTCACACGTATAATGCTACAAAATAACCATATAAGCTCCAAAGGGGGGAGCTTAGCTTAGAGTGAAACCCAGAAGACCATAACCAAGCACAGTTATCTATCGATTTTTATCTCACTATAGTAGACCTTACAACAAGCACAGTTTCTGATAACATTTTGATTCTGATTTGTATTTACATCACTTGAAAACAAGGCACACACGCGGACAGAAGTGGCCTTGATCCCTGTGCACATGACCTGTTGGCGAGTGGTGCTATGGCCACGCTGTGTAGCCTACTCAGTGCCATCTAGATGTGTTCGATATAACAATATTGTTGTCAAGGGACGATAATGAGTTGCGGATGATATCTAATGATTATGTTACGCTATAATGTATATATTAGTTTTATCCCGGTGCGTTTGGATAACCACCTCCTGACTGTGGCTGTGAGGCACTGTGTTGCTGTGAACTAGCTTGTGTTGAGCCAGGCATTCAGGGCTCTGCTTACCAGTGTTACATCAACATTCATGACCTATCTTACATACTGTACATACTGTACTGTATGTACTCGAGAGGTTGCTTATAGTTTTTGCATAGACTGGTTTTCTAGGTGTTTCTCTTAAAACATCGATGGTACACTACAGCAGACATTTCAGAGTTGTGGAATGTCCTTTGCGAAAATGTATACAGTATATGAGAGAGAGAGAGAGAGAGAGAGAGAGAGAGAGAGAGAGAGAGAGAAAGAGAGTGTGAGAGATAGATGGATGGATGGATAGATAGAATGATGAACTGTTTTCAGACCTATATCTGCTTGTGCTCCAGGTCTGCAATTTCCCTCTTCTCGACTAGCCTGCAGCATAATACAGTAGGTCATGTGATCACAGCCTCCTGGCTCACGATTACGTGGGTTACACAAATTATAGTGCTTTCGTTTTTTTTGCAGGTACAAGAGGGAACACTGAGTGAGAACAGCTTCCCCAAGAGGTAAGGAAAGCATCCAACAGTTTTCATCTTTCGCCTCCTGTCATCCATCAAAGACGTGTGACTTCCCACATGTGTTCTCCTTTACGCCCCTATCTCTCCCCTGTTCTTGGAAGCAACACCAGGTTTGGTGATGGTGTCAAAAGGCTGCACTATGAATGGAAAAACTCTTGGAATCATTTATCAATCTCTGTCTCATCCATTAAATTTCCCATCAATGAGAAGCAGATGGCATCCTCCCAGAGGCAGAGATCTCACCTTCTCATCTCATCCACCTTCTTGATTTCCTCTCCTCTCCTCTCCTCTCCTCTCCTCTCCTCTCCTCTCCTCTCCTCTCCTCTCCTCTCCTCTCCTCTCCTTCTCTTCTCTTCTGCACAGCCACTTTTTCAGAGCAGTGTGGAGGACTGCTCATTTTCTTTCACGCTCTCACATTTGTTTCTCCATCTGCACGTCTTTCATGCATCCCGTTTTCTCTCTTTTCTCTCCTCCTACTCAGTTCCCATCTCTCTGTCTGCCCCCCCCCCCTCCCCCTCTGACAGCTACAGTTGCTTTCCTGCATGTTCTGCAGCCCACGTCTTATCTAGGCATGAATTAATTTTGCTGCCATTAGATATCTCTCCATAGACCTTGCCCAGAGCTCCTCAAAAACAGGGAATCCATTTAAAAACAGCATAATTTATGACGCGGCGTGCAACGATATATGGAGGAGTAATGTGTTGTAATGCTGTCGACTGTGACCAGACAAAAAGTGCCATCATTAACATTCATATTGATGTGTAGGGAAGATTGGAGTGTTGTAGAATTTACATAGAAAACATGATATGTGGAAAGTGGGCTTTTAGACATGAAAGGTTTCCCTGGTAAAATATTCAGTGGGATTTGCGTCTAAATGAAGTGTGGTGGGATGTGTCTGCTGCCCTTACATTATGCAAATTATATTTTTGTCAACTTTTATCTAGTTTTATCATTTCTTCCCTTCTTCCTTAGGTGTCACATCATTCCTGGCTCTCAGTACATTTCATGTACATGTGCTCAGTGTATTCAGGTATGGGCCTGTCCAGTCTTGTCTATCGTATGGGTTCCCAAACTTTTCAGCCCGCGACCCCAAAATAATGTGGAAATTGACTTGCGCGACCCCACCTAAACCTGGAGGTCATTTATGCACATAAACTTGCATGTTCGGTGCGCATTTGTAATGTATTAAAATGGTAAAATGTACTATTTGTAATCATTTTTAGATTGTATTTCATCCATACATTTAAAAAAAAAAAAACGTTTTATTTTTATTTTTTTTAATTACCCAAAATAAATTCGCGACCCCACCGTCAGTCTCGCGACCCCAACTTTGGGAACCCCTGGTCTATCGTATCAACCATTCCTTTCTTCCTCATGCCTTTCTTCCTCATGCCTTTCTGTCCATCCATCCATCCATCCATCCATCCATCCATCCATCCATCCATCCATCTGGTCTTATCACAGATTATTTTTAATTGTGTGTTTATTTTTGCTTTCTATTCAGACTTCTCAGATATATTTTTTTCAGAAGATAGTATAGTCTGTCAGTATCCCTGAAACTCGAGAAACAACATTTGACATGCGATTCAACATTGCCCCGTGATGTTGCATATTGACAAAACTCTGCCTAACCCTTAACTTAAACCTCACAAAAAAAATATGCCTAAACGGCTGCAGTAACCAAAAACATCCATTTGTCGTAACATGTTTTGGATAGAAAAAGAAAAGTTGGATTTTAATCCACTTGTTTCAATTGAGAACAAAGACCTATCATCTTAGCACAGTGAGCTACCAAGCTCACTGTTCCACCCATAATTTTAGATGTATAATTTGGGTCAATCCGATGATCACTTACTTGGCAACGCCCACTCCCAACGTGTCATTTATCATGTGTCACTATACTATTTGTGAGAATGTGTATAACATTTGTTTATATAATTGTATTATTTGAGTAATGCATTTAATCATGAAACAAGTGAAAGCTATCTGTAAGTAAGATAATTTTACTAGAATATCTTGCAAGAAATAATTACTTTTCACACTTTTCATTTTATGGAATTACCTTCCTTCCTGCTTGCCTTGCTCTCTATCTTAACTTCCCTTTCATTCATTCACCTCTCTCCTCCTCACATCAGCGCTGAGGCCATTTATAGTACAGTCACTTCAGGTGGAAGGCAGGTCATCAGGGAGAACTGTGATAATATGTCTGTTCATGCATATATGAATAGGGAATCAAACTGCGGAAGTGGATCTGTCTCTCTTTCATGTATAATGGAAAGCCGTTAACCTCTTAACCTAGGGCACATTCTGAGGGTCAGTTAGCTCTTATTACACGTGCATTTATTTCATTT
Organism: Gymnoscopelus microlampas; assembly: GCF_963454915.1. Lineage (NCBI taxonomy): Eukaryota > Metazoa > Chordata > Actinopteri > Myctophiformes > Myctophidae > Gymnoscopelus > Gymnoscopelus microlampas. The sequence goes on along the minus strand of NC_139955.1, from coordinate 19,484,505 downwards.
GTTTGTTTTGCAAAGCTTAGAATGCGGATGAATTCTAGGGTTGTTGTTTTTTCATTCCCTTATAAACATTTAATTTCTCACTTGCTTTCACGTGTACGAATGCATTTGACAGCATTACCACACATTACTCCTTCATCTGTAATGGCCGGGTGGAGGTTGGGGTAGATCGTTTTCCAGGGAAATTGTTCCATAGTTGCTGTGTTGTCATAATTTCAGACCCATTACCGCACCACAAGCCTCTTGGCTTAATCTATTTTGACTTAACGCTAATGACTGACTCTGTGTCTTCCCCTGCAGGGAAGAGGGAAGGAGAGAGAGAGAGAGAGAGAGAGAGAGAGAGAGAGAGAGAGTCATGCTAACTCTTATTAGCGAAAGGCAACAATTTTGATTTCATCCAACATTTTTATGTTTTGACCAGGCGTTACATAGAAGTCCTGTTATGTAGTAAAGGAGAGCAGACGAGAGGAGAGGAGATAAGCAACACATTCTTACTCCAAACTTGTCACAAATGCTTTATCAGGACCTTGGCATTACCTTTTTTATGCACTGGGTACCCCTTCTGTATCATTTTTCAGTGTGCAGGATAGTCTAATGATAGAATGCAGACGTGATTAAGAACAAGGCAAAGAAAACAGGTGTGCCATCTCAGCACTGTCCAATTTGCATTCCGATAGGGTGGAAATAAGTTATGACCCGCCACCGTCAACATTATGTGAAAAAGGACATCCAACAGTAATGGGTGTGAAAGGTACCTGACCAAGCATCGAAAGATTAGTGGGAGTGAGAAAGTGTTGAAAGGAGACTTAAGTGCCCTCCACTCCTCTCTCTCTCTCTCTCTCTCTCACTCCCTCTCTTTCTCCCCTCCTTTCCTCTCCTCTCTCTCTCTTTTTCTCCCAGTCCCTGTACTGTGTTGGATGCTCCATGCATATTTAACACACCAGCATCTTCAAAGCTGTAAACTTGTTCATTAGCATTTGGAGTGCTAATGAAAGCACACAGAGCTATAGCACCATCCCTGCTCCCTATACACTCTGTTTCTGAGTTTGTATAGAAGTTGCTTATATATTTTTAGCCACGTTAGCGATGTCCGTCCGTCCGTCCGTCCGTCCCAAGACATCTCAAGTACTAAATAAGGGCAAAGATAGAGCAAAGAAAATGCCACTGTAAATCTCCTTGAAGGCCATTTTTGAGGGAGAAAAATACTTGACATATATATATTTTTTGACAGAGAGTGTTCTCTCTGTCCAGTATCTCCTCCTCCAAGTTATTTCAAAAATGTTGGCTTAGCTCCGCCCACCTATAAAACATTTTGCCGAGTGCACGCCCACAATTCAACGTCAGACATTCCACAGACAGAGAATCGGCATTTGAGTTGCAGCCAGGGACAGAAGCAGAGGTCTGTGAGCGAGAGCTCTCTCTCTCTCTCTGTGTGTGTGTGTGTGTGTGTGTGTGTGTGTGTGTGTGTGTGTGTGTGTGTGTGTGTGTGTGTGTCTTTGAGTGCAGCATGCGTGTGACAAACGCTGTGTCTGAACAGCGTTGCCAGATGTTGCGAGAGAAATAAGCAACCAGGTCTATGAAAACAAGCCCAAGAAAAGGCCACTTGAGCCACTTTAAACCTATTTACAAATACATTGGATATTTTAAAATAGCCGATCTACAAGCTCAATTGCAGCTATTTTCAAAGAAAAATCTTGAGAAAATGGTGGAATATTTGCCAAATCCACACAGATCTTGTATGGGGGTCTATGGCACAACATATTTTCAGAAGGGGGATGTCTGCGCCTCGGCGGACAATTAATTATTATTATTAATTTGGGGGTCCTTGCCAAATGTTTGAGAACAACTGGTTCAAACAACATTAGGAAACAAGGCCAAAAAAAGCAACTACACTTTCAAGCAACTTCACAGAAAAACAATCCCAAAGTCGCTTATAATAAGCGGACATGGCAACTCTGTCAAAGCGGAATGGGCGCACTTGCCGTGCGAGAGAGAGACAGAGAGGGGGCGAGAGGCATATCACAGGATACGTCGATTAAAATGAATTGGAATAAACACAAATGTATGTATTGGGTCTGACTCTGGAGCTAGCATCCTAGTGAACTATCCTACAGTGTGTCAGCCCTTGTCGGGGATCAATCGTGTTGTGAAGACCACAACAGCCGATTTCAAGAAATAAACTCCTGCAGTGTGTTATGCTTAACGATCAGATGACCCCCCGACCACTTTAAGGTCCTGCAGTGTGTACCTGCCCTTAGTTGGATTAAACCCAAACAAGTGGCTCAATATTAGCCACATATTCCTGCTAGTCAAAATGATCTCCAAACTACAAAGCATCCATCCATAGTGATCTATCATCAAGATCAGCTGTAGAATGCGGCTTCACGACCCGCTGAATGTAACCAGACACCCGAGTGTTGGCCTCATCTATACTAGTTGTTGTGTGTCGGTGTCGTGCACAATAAATAGCAGATCTACAAGCTCACAACGCGTCACGAATAGGACGCGTTGTGAGCGTGTAGATCTGCTATTTATGGCACGCAACACCACTGTCTGGTCTCGGGCAAATAGCTCGTCGCTTAGAAGTTGCAGAGATTTCTCAAATTACCCAGAAATGCAGTAGAAACGCGCAGAAAGCTGCATTGATCCGCGCGCATCGGCGTTGCCGTTTAACATGTTTAATAAATAAGTAAAACTTAAACTCCTCTCTCACACTCTTCTCCACTGCCCATGTCCAGCCTCACCGCGTTGTAACTGTCATGCAAGCATGTAGGAGCTCAGCTAATCAGAGGCAGTAACGTAGGACGCGCAGCTTGTCAGTCACAACCCCCCCAGTTCGCCCTGAAATGTCATCAGTAAAGCCCGTATTTCTCCAAACATGTACAAATGCAAAATATAAGGTGCTTACCCGCTTGCCTTAAATGTTAACTAGGTGTCCGGAGTATTTGTGCAATATATTAGTCCATATTTTTCAATTAATAAGTAGGGATGTCCGATATTATCGGCCTCCCGATATTATCGGCCGATATTAGCATAAAAATTGATATCGGGAAAATATCGGTATCGGTTTTTGAAAAAAAATTTTTTTTTTTTTTTTGTTTTTTTTGTTTTGCTTTATAAATAAGTTACAGGAGTTCTTACTGTATATGGTGTGTGTGATATGAAATTTGTGCTTACCCTAATCACAATAATCCCTGCATATATCGGTATCGGTTGATATCGGTATCGGTAATTAAGAGTTGGACAATATCGGTATATCGGTTATCGGTAAAAAAGCCAATATCGGACAACCCTATTAATAAGTGTTTAAGTCGAAAGTTCCCAATGGGCGGTAGTGACGGGGCGCATCCGGTGAAAGCCGGAATTACACTCAATGTAAACAGGAATTAAACGAGGGGGGGGGTGGCGTTCGTCCACAGACGGGATTAAAACACTTCTTCATTGAAAAATATGGACTAATACATTGCACAAATACTCCGGACACCTAGTTAACATTTGAGGCAAGCGGGTAAGCACCTTATATTGTGCATTTGTACATGTTTGGAGAAAAACAAATGTAAAAAACGGCCGATTACTCGATTTAAAAAAAAAAGTTTCAACCGTTGAGTTCTTGAAAGCAGAGATGTAGTTTGTTTAGGAATTTCTTCACTGCTTCTCTCAGTGGGAGATAGAAAATGCCCTGCCTAATGTCTGTGCACCACTCAAAGCCTACTGTAGGTGCAAATGATCTCACACACACACACACACACACACACACACACACACACACACACACACACACACACACACACACACACACACACACACAATAACGTTTCTGGGTGTAGGCTACTGCTTGCGTTTAAAACAAAGTCTGCCTCACAACTTTTCACTGTTGATGCAGCTTTGTCTGCTGCCGACAGAAGGGGTACAGCTTACTTTATTCCTAAAATAGCAGACCTACAAGCTGACAACGCGTCGTGTGGATGCGACGCATTGTGAGCTTGTAGGTCTGCTATGTTTTTAAAACATAATAAATAAAAAATAGCATACTGGATTAAATGTATATATAATATAATGACACAATCCAGGTCCAGGGTCTTCAACGTTTTTCAGGTCAAGGACCCTTTAGCTGAGAGAGAGATCAAGCAGGTACCCCCAGTACGCTACATACTGTATAGGCTTGTATAAAACTGTGTTGCAGACTTTCTTTCGTTTAGGCTGTTTCTGTAACCTCAAGAGGACACATATGGAACCAAATGGGCCCCGACGTGAAATAGGGCAAATTTGCCTATAATAAACGTCAGAAAAGATCAGCATTCATTTAATGTTCTACTCCTAGTGTTGGTGTCACTAAATAACAAACAGTCCCTAACAGCATACATTTCCATTACAAATGAGGGGCTAAATACATATAGTACCCCCCCCCCCCCCAATTACAGTACATGTAGGGCATACAGAATATTTGAATACATTTAGGAGTAAACGACAGATTTCTTTGATCTAGACCAGTGGTTTTCAACCTTTTTCATGCCAAGGACCCCTAAATTGATATACATTTGGCCGCGGACCCCCATTTGAAAATGTTTCGTACCAGGGACCCACCAGAAGCAAAGACATCAGTTAATTTTCGCTTTAAAAAACATAAATGATCAAAGATATGCACAGTTTTTCAAGGTTTTTCAAAAATAGCAGATCTACTAGCTCAGCTTGTATATCTGCTATTTTTGAATAGCCTAAGCTAAGTGGTTAAAAATGATTGTGATGCTATGAACTCATTTTGCTGGGGACCCCCTGGTACTCTCTCAAGGACCACTGGTGGTCCCCGGACCACTGGTTGAAAACCACTGATCTAGACCTCTCCCATGCTCAGTGTTGCCATGTCCTGTACTTATAAGCGACATGCCCTTGTTTTTCTGTGAAGGTACTTGTAAACACTGGTGGACGTGGTTGGGCTTTGCCCCTGTTTCTAAAACGTTGTTGATATTTGGCATATCATTTATGGCTCATTTTATATTTATGTTGATAGCTTGTAGATCTGCTATTTTCTACTACCACCACCACCACCACTAGTAATAATATTAATAACTAGAAAAAGTGCTCCTCGCAGCACAGGTCTCCACCAGGTCAGGTAGGTTATTATGGCCTCCTGTGGTGCTATAATAGGCCAATGTGAAAAGGGTGGCATTTCTTTTTAGGCCTTTTTACGGCAAACGGACACTTCATTCATGATTTGGGTTGGGTGATGTGTATTGCTAAGTTGTATGGATTTAAACTTGTAACAGAGTATTTCTATATTGCAATATTGGTACTTAACTTAAGTAACCACTTTGAGTACTTTTTCCACCACTGCCAAAATATATCGCCTATACATAGTAAACTATAATAGCTGTTCAAACGGCTTTTCAGGGAATAATGGTGCTTCAAGGTCATGCTTTCCTGTGCTATTGAAGTGGTGCTAATCACAGCATATGGAAGTTTTGAAGTACTTCACACGTCTGTTTACCAATAGATATGTTACACTTAATCAGTATTCACATTCCACGTACATCACCAGTAGAGATGGGATGTATGGCTCTTTTAAGGGATTCGTTCCTTTCACAGAGCCGTTCAAAAGACTTGCTCATTTATGGCTCATTTGTATATTTATATATTTAAAAAAACATATATAAATGTATATTTATATCTCATAACATTATTTTATTTATATTATATGAATATAATGTAATTGATGTTATATCACATATATATACAACAACATATAACATTATAATAATATATTATTATATTTAAAAATATATAATAATATAATAGATTACATCATTAATACAATATTTATTACATTATAATACATCATATACATTATAATACATATTATTATAATATATACAATTATAATCTAACATTTTATTACAATAATTAATTTAATATATCTCTGCTGTCCAGCAGGAACCAGCTACTTCCAAAACACTCATCTTTTTAGTTAGCTGGTTCCTGCTGGACAGCGACAATATAATAAATGTATATATCCTACTATAATTCTAGTAACCTCACGGGTGGTAGCTGTCTTGTTTCTTGGGTGGACTCTTGATCAAACTGTGCATGCGTCGTTGCCAAGTTTCGCGAGAGAAACAAGCAGCAAGGTCTATGAAAACAAGGCCAAACGAAACGAACCCTACCAGCAACGAGGTCTATGAAAAGAAGGCCAAACGAAGCGCCTTCACACATATACATTGCCTCTTGGAAAACAGCCGATCTACAAGCTCACAACGCGTCCCCACACCCACCTCCACTTTCACAACCAACGCCACAACACAATACCACCAATATTGCCCCTAAACCGCTTACAGTCGGCCGACATGGCAACACCACGCTGCACCATAGACCCCGCCCACTCTTTGAGTGCACTCTTACGGCCGATATATCTACACCAGTGTTTATCAACCGCGGTAGATGGTACACTTTTGTACCGCGGATACTTGCGAGGTGTACCGTGAGCTTTGAAGAAAGTGTGAAACCACCCCCTCGAGAACAGTAGCGCGTCCGTCAATCGATACGGCCATCATCCGTTTCACACACAGCCACGGCCGAGTCCATTCAGTGTAGGGACCATCACCCATAGGAATGCAAATATGTTGTCCTGTGCAGCCACTGCCAGGGCTCCCTGCAGCCTGCAGCCTGTGAGAGTGTGTGTGTGTGTGTGTGTGTGTGTGTGTGTGTGTGTGTGTGTGTGTGTGTGTGTGTGCGCGCACGCAAGCTCGTTGTCGTTGCTCGTTGCCTCGTTAAAAAAAAAGAATCCAGTAAACAGCCCAAATAAAGTAGTCCATTGAAGTAGATAGGGACAACACTTATTGTCGAGGTAAGCACAACATTTTAGATCCATTTTAGAGAGTTTAAAACTATCAATTCCAGCAGAGTTTGATGCTAGCAGTTAGCGCATAGCAATGACATATGGTACTTTTTTTGCCTTGAATATTCATGAAAGGCAGAGTGACATATTGTTTTTTTTCCTTGAAAGCAATGAAAGGCATACAATGTTGCGAGGAGGCGGCAGAGAGGAAGAAAACCAAATACCAACAACTTGTCCAAGACTGCCGGGACAAGGGGTGGACAGCATGGCTGATGACGGTGGAGGTTGGATGTCGAGGATTCCCAGCACAATCAGTGTGGAATCTGATGACAAAGGTCGGTCTGAGAGGCCACTTGAGGAAAACAGCCGTTCGTAGGTTGGGAGAAGCGGCAGAGAGAGCCTCCTGTTGGCTCTGGCATAAGAGAGAGGAACATAGCTGGAAGCCTGGGTGAGAGGGGTAGTGATTTGGCCAATCACTGCTGACCCGCCAACTGGAGAGTGTTGTGGTTAAGGGTCGAAACACTTTAAGAAGGTTGGGTACCACCTGATGACCTCTCATCCAGGCCAAGGCTTTATCCATTAAAAATGGATTATTATCGCATCTTTGATGTATTTATAAACTGAACTCCCTGGGTAACCAGTGACTTCCAGGAAAGTCTGGATGGCAACCGAAGAAGGTCGGTGACGCTGGAGAGACAGCTGACCTCCAGGAAAGACTGGCGGGGTAACAGGGGCCAGCAACCCTTGTTGCAGCACTCGCAAGAGGGCACCAAGCAAGCTACAGAAAGTACAAATGAGCAATACCCCCAGAGTCTCCCGAGAGGGGGGGAGGATGAGAGACTCGCTAGGACTGATTCAACGGCTACGACAAGTACAGTGACACAGACGCAGAGAAGGCTAAAACAAACCACCTTGACTGGGGAGGCATGGGAAGTGAAGTGCAATTGCGGAAAGATCTGCAAAGGTGCACGAGGGCTCAAAATACATCAGAGTAAGACCAAGGATAAAGCCAAGTGTGGACAAGGACGGACGCATGCACACCGCACAGATGAACAGTCTGGTGAGACGCAGGAGAACCCTAGGCAGGAAGCAAACCATAGCCCTAGAGATCTCTCAGTGCTTGCAATCCCCCAAGAACACACAAGGGCAACCCCAAATGCCATTCCAGAAAGCCCACCTCAGCCAACGAAGGAAAGAATCAAGTGGCCTAAGATGAGTGAGACCAAGGAGTGGTCAATGCTAGATGAAGATCTGGACATGGTGCTTGAAGCGGTTCAAGCAGGATCAGCAGAAAGGAAGGTGGATTCACTTACAGCCATCACCTATAACTTGGCAAAAGAGCGGTTTGGAACAGTGCGAAGGAGAGAGAACAAAGCCAGACCAGATAAGCAGGACAACAGAAGAGAAAGAAAGATCAAGCAACTTCGGAAGGAGATTAAGACCCTGAGAAAGCAGTTCAAAGTGGCAAGCACGGACGAAAAGGAGGGAATAAAAGAACTGACAGCCAGCCTCCGCGAACAGCTCATCAGGCTAAGAAGAGCTGAAGGGCTAAGACAAAGGCGGAAAAGGCAGGAAGCTGCACGAGCCCAGTTTATAAAAGACCCCTACCGCTTCACCAAATCACTTTTGGGAGAAGCGAGGTCTGGGACTCTAACAAGTTCCAAGGAGGAGGTGGAGGAGTTCGTTGAAGAGTCATTCAGTGACCCTTCAAGAGACAAGGCCCTACCAGAAAATCACGGGCTTGGCACCATCAATCCACCAACATCCTCCCTCAGCACAGAAGTTCCATCATGGAGAGAGGTTCAAGAGGTCGTCAAGCACGCTAGATCAGCTTCTGCCCCAGGTCCCAGCGGTATACCCTACAAAGTATACAAGAAATGCCCCAAGCTCCTACAAAGGCTGTGGAAGCTTATGCGGGTAATATGGTCCAAAGGTACCGTCCCAACAAGCTGGAGAAGGGCAGAAGGGTGCTTTGTGCCAAAGGAACAGGGATCAACGCAGATCAACCAATTCCGAACCATTTCCTTGCTCAGTGTGGAGGGAAAAATCTTCTTTTCCGTGCTCGCCAAAAGATTGAGCTCTTACATGACCCGGAATGGATATGTTGATACCTCTATTCAGAAGGGCGGTATCGAAGGGTTCTCCGGGTGTCTGGAACATACGGGGGTCATCAGCCAACACATTCAAGAAGCGAAGGAGAAAAAAGGCAACCTAACAGTAGTCTGGCTTGATTTTGCTAATGCATATGGGTCAATTCCCCATAACTTGATTCAAGTGGCAATGAACTATTACCACATCCCACATCACATCCAGGGCATGATCACCAATTACTTGGGAGACATCAAGCTGCGGTTCCAGTCAGCCATGTTTACAACAAAGTGGCAGCCAGTGGAGAAGGGTATAGTAACGGGGTGTACCATCTCTCCCATCTTGTTCGTCATGGGAATGAACCTGATTATCTCTGCAGCCATTATAAAGTCAAGAGGACCAAAGACTGCAGCAGGAAGCCAACAGCCAGCAATCAGGGCATTCATGGACGATCTAACCGTGATAACACCAACTCACGTGCAGGCAAGATGGGTCCTGGCGGAACTGGATCGTATGGCTACTTGGGCAAAAATGATCTTCAAGCCCAAGAAATCAAGGAGTTTGGTGATCCAAAAGGGCAAAACAACTGGAAAGTTCAAGCTGCTTGTTCAAGGGGAAGAAATCCCTAACATCAAGGGGAACCCAATAAAATGCCTTGGAAAGTGGTATGATGATTCCCTGACAGATAAAAACAGCATCTCCAGCACCGAAAAACAAGTTGAAGAATGGTTGAAGAAGATTGACAAGTCTGGCCTGCCTGGGAAATATAAGTGCTGGATCTACCAGCATGGCCTACTCCAAAGACTTATGTGGCTTCTCACCGTCTACGAAGTGCCCATAACAGCAGTTGAAGCGATGGAGAGGAAGTTCAACAAGCACCTTCGGAGATGGTTGGGAGTACCCCCAAGCTTTACATCTATGGGGCTCTACATAAGGTCGGGTCAACTCCAGCTCCCCCTGTCCTCAGTTGTGGAGGAGTTTAAAGTCGCCAAATGCAGACTTTCCCTGACATATAGGGACTCCCAAGATCAACTCATCAGGGAAGCAGGAATAAGAACAAGATCCGGCAGGAAGTGGGCCGCCAGCACTGCAGTTAACCAGGCAGAATCTTCTCTCAGGACCAAAGACACCATCGGAAGTCCCTGCACTGGAAGACAGGGTCTGGGAACATCACATGTCCAGCAGTGGTCGAAGTCCACTCCTAGGGAAAAGAGGACCATGATCCAGGACGAGGTTCGCAACCTTGAGGAAGAAGGAAGAAGAGCGAAATCCGTCGAGCTCGCAACCCAAGGTGCCTGGACAAGGTGGGAACTTCCCAAAAGGACCATCACATGGAGTGAACTGTGGAGGCTGGAGCCTTTTCGAATCTCGTTTCTGCTCCGAGCAGTGTACGACACCTTACCGACCCCAGTCAATTTGCATAGGTGGGGAATGAGGGAGGACCCGCTGTGCAGGTTGTGTGGCGGTAAAGGAACCATGGCGCACATTCTTTCAGGGTGCAAGACAGCGTTGACCCAGGGAAGATATAGGTGGCGCCATGACAAGGTGTTGGCACTGCTCGCAGAGATCTTGGAGCAAGAGCGGAGAAAGAAACATCCAGCCAAAACCAGACCACTGCCGAGCACAATCACCTTCGTGAAAGAGGGTCATAGACCAGTCGTCCAAGGCCAAGCCAAGCAAAACCTCTTGCAGTCGGCCCAGGGTTGGGAGATGGAGGTTGACCTGGGGAGGAAGCTCCATTTCCCAGAGGCGGTACTGTCCACCAAGCTGAGACCAGACATAATTATGTGGTCTCCAGAGGGAAAGAAAATCATGCTGGTGGAACTAACTGTCCCGTGGGAGGAGGGCTGCGAGGAGGCGGCAGAGAGGAAGAAAACCAAATACCAACAACTTGTCCAAGACTGCCGGGACAAGGGGTGGACAGCATGGCTGATGACGGTGGAGGTTGGATGTCGAGGATTCCCAGCACAATCAGTGTGGAATCTGATGACAAAGGTCGGTCTGAGAGGCCACTTGAGGAAAACAGCCGTTCGTAGGTTGGGAGAAGCGGCAGAGAGAGCCTCCTGTTGGCTCTGGCATAAGAGAGAGGAACATAGCTGGAAGCCTGGGTGAGAGGGGTAGTGATTTGGCCAATCACTGCTGACCCGCCAACTGGAGAGTGTTGTGGTTAAGGGTCGAAACACTTTAAGAAGGTTGGGTACCACCTGATGACCTCTCATCCAGGCCAAGGCTTTATCCATTAAAAATGGATTATTATCGCATCTTTGATGTATTTATAAACAAAACAAAACTTGCTATACTCAGTGTGCCAAAATATTATGGCTTTCATTCAGACAGTATATATTTGTAGGCCAAAGATGTATATATTTGTAATGGTCAAGGTTTCTTTATACCTGCCCAATAATCTGTGTGTATATATATATATATATATATATATATATATATATATATATATATATATATATATATATATATATATATATATATATATATATATATATATATATATATATATATATATATATATATATATATACACAGATGTGCCATTTCAAAACTTCACATGTCCTGCCATCGGCAAGACAGTAAACTTTCAGGGGATTCCCAGGGCAATAAGAGGGACAAAGAAGGGCATTTAAAATGCTTAATTATTTTGATGATCACTGCTTTTATGATGCTAATTAATTTGAGCAACTGGTCAAGGACCTCTTCAAATCACCTTTCGCCTCACAATGAGTCTGACACCTAATTCAACACACATTCTTTTGTTCTCATGTATATGGATGTCTGTTGAAGGGAAAAACGGGGGTGTGTAGTGACAACTTCTTTTCAGGGGCAAAACAGTGCGTTTTTAAGGGCAGAACAGGGAGGAAAACATGCCTTTTCAGGGCAAATTCAGGGAAAGAACAGTAACGTGTGAAGTTTTGAAGTGGCACATCTGTATACGCACCATATATATATATACGCACCATATATCTAGGTGTACCCTGGGATATTTTGGCTAAGCCAGGTGTACCTTGGCACCAAAAAGGTTGATAAACACTGATCTACACAGTACACACCAGACTTTTCAAAGCGAGCGTATGCGTTGTGCGTACCGTTTGTTTAGATCCAATTGATTATCAATGCTACCGGCTACACCAGGCGCGCGGATACGCGAGTCCCCCATACGCAGACTTTTAAAATAGGCCTGGATCTAAAAGTGAGCGTGTGTGCGTCGTGTGTGCGAAAAAAGTCTGCTGTGTTTCCACAGTCACGGATCTCTCTCTGTGTGTGTGTGTGTGTGTGTGTGTGTGTGTGTGTGCGTGTGTGTGTGTGTGTGTGTGTGTGTGTGTGTGTGTGTGTGTTTGCGACGGGACCCGGTGGGGGGGGGGGGGGGGACAAGTAGCATCGTGCCTCCGTGGTGTGTGTGTGTGGGTGGGGGGGAGATGATCGCCCGTGTGTGTTCGCGACGGGCCACGGGCCGCATGGATGTACCGTGGTGTGTGTGTGTGTGTGTGTGTGTGTGTGTGTGTGTGTGTGTGTGTGTGTGTTTGTGCACGTGTGTGTGTGTTGGCGACGGCCGACGGGGTGTCTGTGTGTGTTCTGTGCCTCCACGACGGGATGTGCGTGTGTGTATGTGTACACACTACTACACAGTACAAACTCACTTTCGATCCCTGATAAACTGTCTGTTCTCAGCGCATAAGCCAAACTGCACACTTTGGGTGCTCATATCCCCCTACGGTTATGGTCTAGTAATATATAACATATGCAAACTCTCTGTCACCATGACATTCTTGATGTCATTCTTTCTTGTTTTAACATAGATGATTTTTCTGAGGATTTAAACCACACAATGGGATGTGTGGAATGTGTCTTTAATGTAACTCAGAGAGTGTACAAATGAAACCACATGGAACCATGAGGGTCCATTTGTTCCATCTGTAAAGTCTCTGCGTTAAATGAATGCTAAGGATTTTACTGACGAGGTGTGGGGACGTCCCTGTGGTCATAAAAGGCATGGAGGTGCTGGTCTCTCCTTCACATCCTCTCATTGTTCTTTTGTCTCTCCCACTCTCAGCCTCTGCACAGAAAGCACACACACAAACACGCGCGCGCACACACATACACACAAACACACACAGGCAGGACTGAGACAGGAGGCAGCTGTATGCTGGGCTAATTGGACAGGAAACAATGCCTGCTTCCTCTCCTTCTCGGTTCAATTGTAATAACGCTGCTGCCCAGGAACTGACACAGAGAGACAAATTAAATGAGAGGTTCCTTACTCAGGGTGACAGGGTCAAACAACACACATGCATGCACGTCGTGCGTACAGGCACACATGCATGCACACGTACAGCAGTGCACACCGCTGTCTTTTTTGGGGGTGACCTGTCGCCTTTGACTGCTCCTGTCTATCTTTCGTCTCCCCATTTCTCCCACTTCCTCTCTCTCCATCTCTCTCCCTCTGCCTCAATGTGTATAATATATATATATATATATATATCATTTTTTTTACACACACACACACACACACACACACACACACACACACACACACACACACACACACACACACACACACACACACACACACACACACACACAGAGAGAGAGAAGAAGCAAGGATGCTGTATATGGAGGAGGGAGAAGGAGGACAGAGGAAGAGAGAGAGAGAGAGAGAGAGAGAGAGAGAGAGAGAGAGAGAGAGAGAGAGGAGATAGTGGGTGTTCCTGAGGAATGAGGTGGCTGGAATGAGAGAGTTAATCTGCAGAGAAACAGATTGACTTCCTGTCTGTACACCCCCCGATCCTTCAAAGTGCCTCAAATGCATCTACTATAGCACTTACACACACACGCATACACTCCCGTGCATGCACACACACACACGGTTGTCACACATGCACATACACACACGCACGCACGCACACTAAGATCCTCAAATACATCTGCTACAGCACTCACAGTCTTCACACACACACAGACACACACACACACACACACACACACACACACACACACACACACACACACACACGCATGCATGCATTCCCGCACAGGCACACACACAGGATTCACACGCACGCACACACACACACACACGTCCAGACAAGTGCACCTAATACAGTGCCGGCATGCATGCATAAACCATACCACACACAGTTAAAGAATACTATGTGAATCCAGGTCCTGGCAAAAATGGCAAGGTCTGTGCATTCATGTTCAGTCGCATGTATGCAGGCATGCACTCACACACAGATGCGCGCGCACACGTACAACCCAGACATCAATGGTGTCTCAATCAACAGCACCTTGCTGCTCTCCATTTAAAATCTCAGAGAAAGAGGTTGGTGACTTTTAGGTCAATACCCAATGTGTTGAGCTGAAAAGGAAATTGATTTCTCTGCAGGCACTGCACAGTGTGACCTTCACAAGCTCTATGACTCCTTTATGGTGACTTCATGAAGGGCAACGCGCCCTTTGCACCCTCACGTTTGTTCCAAACGAAACACAGAGGAAGCACTCGCCAACCTCGTCTCTCCATATTTTTGTGCAGTTCTCCGTATTGGGGAAAGAGCACATCATGGCATGAAAGAACGCCTACCGTTAATCTCACAGTTTAAAGATTTGATGTCTGAGTGGGCACAGTTTATTCTAGGCTCTATCTTGTCGTGAAAATCTGTTTTCGTAACCTCAGATACAACGACTCAGAAACAAGGACACGTGAAAACATATCTTAAAACATGAATAAATTGTATTATATTGTTGCCACAAGAGGCAGACTTACATGTATGATGCAATGCAATGGAGCGTCCTGTCAGACCCATGCACATCAGGTCTGACCACAGTTTATATACTGAGCCGTATGCTAGCACTGATCCGTATTGACAACAACACATGTTAGTAACTCTTGGTCCCTAGGTTACAGGTCAACGTTATAGATCATTTAAGAATACATTTACCAACCATTTACAAGGACTTCAGCATACATACTTTAGAGTTCTCTCAAATGAATAAAATAACTTATTTCAAAACTCCTCGACAATCTCCTCACATTTGCCTAGATTAGAATTCCATTTCACAGTTAGCTACTTTGTTTTTCTTTCTTTCCACCTGATTGGACTCGGTGCGACTGGACTGTTTATTCTGAGACCCTGATAACCTGATCTTCAGCGCTTAAGCTTAAAGCTGCAGTCCTGCAGATTTAAGCTTTTGGCACTTGCAGAGACAACCCAGCATAGCACGCAACAGGACATTAGAACACTGACATCAAATTTGACATGGTAAAGCAAACTTTCTGAGTGCAATACTCATGAATTAAATGTTGGTTCCCTATTTAATTAGAGAGTGACTGTTTTTCAAATGAAAACAAGTGCCACATAGGCACCATTTCAAGGTCATAGCAGGGTCTTTCCTCCGTATCCATGGTTCTGAAACGGGGTGCTCTTGTAATTTGCTGTCCATGGTGCTGTAACAGGAGGCTTTGTTGCTGTCCATGGTACGGAAAAGGGTGATATGTTGCTGTCCATGGTGCTGACACAGAGGATCCTTAGGTGTTGCTGTCCATGGTGGACAGCAACTAGCAAATAGCAGATCTACAAGCTCATAGCGCAGCACTTGGTAGAATTAAAAAGATTAGCATTTTACATTACTAATATGGAAGAGAAACAGTACAGTCCATCTGATGAATAACATAATGATTCATTTATTTCTTGAACTGAACTGGTGTTGCATGCACATTCTGCATTCACAGTGGTGTCATGTTGAGCAAAAATGATGTAGCTCCTGCTCTATTTCCAAAATAATTGTAATGATATTTTTTCCAATATTGTTCAGCCCTAAACTTGTATGAAATGAAGAGAGAGAGAGAGAGAGAGAGAGAGAGAGAGAGAGAGAGAGAGAGAGAGAGAGAGAGAGAGAGAGAAATTGCAACACTTGTGCTGTGTATTGAACGCGCTCACTGTCATCCCTCCTGCACTCTCTCTCACCTGCCCTTTCCACCTCTCCTGTCCTTCTCTCCTCTCCTCGTGCTATTCTCCTTGTATTGAGTTGGCCATCAGGCAGCGACTGAGATCATTAGAGCTTCCGTTCCAGCGAGTAGGAAGCACCCTGTGCAGCTGTGGCAGGCATGGTGTATGCAAGCAGACACACACACACACACACACACACACACACACACACACACACACACACACACACACACACACACACACACACACACACACACACACACACACACAGACACACACAGACACGCGCACACACACACACACACACACACACACACACACACACACACACACACACACACACACACACACACACACACACACACACACACAGTCAAATTGACTGGGCTGGCAATGATTTCCCTGGGTAAATGTGTGACGGGTGGAAGCAGTCAAAAACACTGTAAATTCTGCTGCAACACATGAGCCATGACATTGGATTGTGTGCGTGTGCTTGTGTGTGTGTGCGATGAGCATGCGGTGTGTATTCATAACGGTCTTAAAGGTTTTTGTGTATATTTTATGATTAATGACAGTGCATCTATACCAGTTTTTCTTTACTCTTAATTAACATTTGCAGGGTTAAAGTGGACATCCCCCCCTCCCTCTCTCTCTCGCTCTCTCTCTCTCTCTCTCTCTCTCTCTCTCTCTCTCTCTCTCTCTCTCTCTCTCTCTCTCTCTCTCTCTCTCTCTCTCTCTCTCTCACACACACACACACACCCTCTGGCTACTGAAACCCACAGTGAGTAATAAACTTCTGGTTCATAGTTAATAGTTCCCTCACACTGCGCGTGTTATCACACTGTAAACTTGTCCTCTTACTCCACAAGGCTGGTAATACCCAGTCACAAAACATGTATTATATTGCTATATTATTATGAATGTATTACATTTGATCATATATGATATGGTGTATATCTATCTATCTATCTATCTATCTATATACGTATACATATACGTAAACATTATACGTATATATACATATATACGTATATATACATTTATTATTTATTCTCCCCTGACTTGATCACACTGTGTCTGATCTCATTGGGCAGACCCTATTAGCACTGTGAAATACTAATTTGTCGTGATTGATTCTTAACGCTCGTTAACAGAGGCAGGGAACCACCAGGCAGGAAAGATATTCAAAATGACTGGGGGGAGATCAGTAACAATAATTCAACTCCAGCGCAAATAGGAGCCACATCCCTGATTTCCAAATCACATCTTGTAAACTGGAATGCAATTTCAAGATCAGTGAACTCTTTGTTTGCCTTTTGCTGGAAGTGTTCTACACAGCAACCTGCCTTATTCTTTCCTCAATGTCACCACGCATGTGTGAGACAGTGGATTGCAGAGCACACACAGTCTGTTGCATGTCTCCGTGTCCTCCACGAGTTCATAGGTATTCACAATATTTCCATTCCCCCAGAGGGGATTAATCATGGGGCCAGCTATTAGAATGTGTCCCCTGAAATTTGTCATGTCTTTGTGCGGCGATGCTCAATGTTCTGGAACCACACAAGCATCGACTCCATCAATCAGTATTACCACGGTAACGTTGAGAGAGCTCCACTTCCCCCCGCGGCCACTGGAGAGGAAAGGCAATTATGCAGCTAGTATATGAGAAAGAGGCAACGACAGATAAAGAAATGGCGAGAGAGAGAGATAGGCAAAGAGGGAGTATTATAATGCAATAAAAGGACAGAAGACGTGAAAGGAGTTGACCCCACACCAATTTCTTTGTCCTTTTGTATGTGTACTGTATTTATGATTGATAACTGCCTCTACTAGACTCTACTGTATGTGCTCTCTCTCTCTCTCTCTCTGTACATAAATGATCATATACTTCCAGTATATGATCCTAAATGATAAAAAAAAAAAGATGAAATAAGAGCATTCGTAATGCTTTTCCCAATAATTCACTTAGTATAAATTGCCTTAAGGAATAGAGTGCCCCTGTGCACAAACCAAACCTCATGTGAATCCCAACTCTAATTATATTACCATTATCTGTATTCTGAGAGTAAGTCAAGCTCTTCCTCTGAGGCACACATGGACTACGGACAGAGCCACACAATCAATTACAGAGGCAACTAATTAAACCTCACGTCAATAACTCATCCCAATTAAGACACACGGCCGACAGTAGGCATGCATTTCGGTGCACTCCAGTCAACCTCCCATTGATTCTGCACTTTTGCCAGGCTTTTGTCCAAGCCTAGTCTATTTCCTGACTGTATGGTAAGTCAGCAAGTGCTATAATCAAATCTACATACAAAGCAGAAACATCACAAACCATAAATGATTCATGTGCGTTACAGGAGTCAGTTTCATGAACTCCTTCACCGAGGGAACATAGACACACTCCCCACTAAAGCATTCTACATCGCTTTAACAGGTCTACCTACTGTATACTATACAGCACACTGGAGAGCATTTTACAGATCTACAGACACTACAGCACTACCAGTGATCATCCCTAATTTAGCTTTATCCTTAATTGTCACCATTTTATCTACAGTTCCTGTATTGTCACTATGTTGTCTGTAGTTCCTGTATTGTCACCATGTTGTCTGTAGTTCCTGCAACTCACAGTTTGTTCCTGTCACATCTTGTCTGTAGTTCTTGTATTGTCACCATGGTGTATGTAGTTCCTCTATTGTTAACATGTTGTATCAATCGCCAAAATCAAACCATTTATTTCTGTACACGACATGACTCGAGATAGTCATTCACGCCCTCATACCGTTTAGACCATCGCAACTCTCTCTGCACTGGGATTAGCCGGTCATCCCTGTCTCCAACCGGTCAAAAATGCTGCGGCCAGACTCTTGACTGGTACCAGGTAGAGAGACTGGCTACCAGTATGGTTCAATCAACTTCAAGATTCTCCTTTTTGTCTACAAAGCTTCAAATGGGCTGGCCCCTAACTACATCGCTGACCTCCAATCGTTTCCCCCCACCAATAGGACCTTCAGGTCAGCAGACAGGGAGACATTGTCACCATGTTGTCTGTATCTCCTTTATTGTCACCATGTTGTTTGTAGCTCCTTTATTGTCACCATGTTGTCTGTAGCTCCTTTATTGTCACCATGTTGTCTGTAGCTCCTTTATTGTCACCATGTTGTCTGTAGCTCCTTTATTGTCACCATGTTGTCTGTAGCTCCTTTATTGTCACCTTGTTGTCTGTAGTTCCTGAATTGTCACCATAGTGACTGCAGTTCTTGTATTGATGTCATCTTGTGTGTTGTCATTCGGATAGGATTTGGTTCAGTTTGTCTGTGCTCATTTGTGTAACAGAAATCGCAATACATTCTACTTGAGCTTAAGCTTGAACTGTGGTGAAACAGCTGTCAGATGTGGGTGCAGAGAATCAGGAAGATGTTTACTCCGTCACTTTTTTGGTTTGTTTCACTGTGTTTCAGCTCTGCTGTGTAACATAAATCAATTTGTCTTTAAATGCTTTGCTATGAAGGGAAATGGGAAACAACAGTGCGGTCAAATGATCTATTCCCTTTCCTTTTATATTCCATTCAGTATGGTAAATGAAGTGTAAACTAAGAGCTTGGTGATACGCTGTGCCTTAAAGATATGGTCTTGAATCTATTTGAGCATCTTATCTTTGGGTGTATTTATATAGTTTTGCAAGCTATTTTAGAAAGTACACTTTTACATTGTATAATAAGAGGTTCGGGCCGCTACGAGGCCCTCCCATCGAGTAGCACATCGGAGACAGAGACAGTAGAGCGTGTACTCATTCATTGCAACAGCAGTGCTTGTTTCTCGCACATGATTTGGATCCCATGATGGTCCGCTTGTTTTTCATGTGGCAACACCCGGAGGTGAAAACGAAACCGAAACTTAACTTTGTATTGACAGAGAGAGCATGGTCGAGTGACCATAAGTTTGTATTGAGAGAGAGAGCATGAGGACCCGTATGAGAGTAAACGGTAGACGGCCGACCGACCGTACACGACCGACCGTCGCGCATGCACGGGACTCTCAATTGTATATTAGGATAATTGTTTATAACGTGGCGATAGGACATGCTTTCTAATACATGATTTGTTTTTCTGTCAGTCTGTCTGTTTGTATACACGTGTCTGTCTATCCCCTCAAAAGTAGACCAATCACAACTCATGCTGCTACATGCATCAAGACAGAACCACAGAAAAGGAACCAACCAACCAATGTTTATAAACACAGCCTATGCAATGAGCCTGCAGTAGTTTTACGAAAGGGAAATGTATTTCAGGTAAAATCACGCATTTCATATATTTTTGCCAAAGCATCTACCATATCTGTATAGAGAATACACACACTTTCTCATTCTCTTTCTTTTATAGGCCATTCTATGAAAGGAAAACAATTTAAGATGTAAGTAATCTGTTGCAGCTGTGATGATGTGTAGACATATCATATGTCCTGCACTGGTGTGTACCTCTATTCTTAGGTCTGGAGAGGGAAACTCAGGGAGCTAACTCTGTAAGTTTTGGTTATAAAAATGAACAGTATACTTTGGGATTTTCTCCTTCTGTCAACATATCCAAATGGGAAATGTATTCTCGTACAATCTATTCCTGCGCAAAGTGGAGTTTACTGCACCTAAACAGGGGACTGTTATGGGGTGTATACACATACAATTTATGCTGTGCAAACATGTATGAAAGAAAAGTAAGTGGTATAAGACACACTGTGCCTCTCCACATATTCTGCAGGTGGTGTATGCATATTTTAGGGAGTGTTTTGGCAAGAGTAGAGAAAGGGTGTGTATACATAAAAATTATGCTGAGCAAAAATGCTGTCTTCATGGAAGGTGTGACGATGCCATTAACAGCTGTTTGTCCCAGGATATCAGCCACACATGGTCCTGTGGAGAGAGCACTACAGTCTCATCTCCTCCTCCAGTGGCTGACACTTGCCGTGTACAGGCACTGTTGCACTTTTTGGCCTCCCTTTAGAAGTCCCTCCGCTTTTTTAAATTTCATCCTCAAAGCATTGCTCTGAACCAAACCAACGCTATAGTGTAAATATATTTACTGCACAAGACACTTTTTCCCACTCCCTTTTTATTTGTGTTTGATATGCCACTAGAAAGGCTGCCAAATAATAACATTGTTTATAATTTGCTACCTCCACAACTAATGTTTTGATTTCAGTCACACTGTTTTCTTTTTACTGTTTTCACAGCCATGGTTGTTGATGTTTGGTCTACATTAATATGAAGTTAGACATAGAAAGGTTTTATTAACTGGTTAATTATGGGAGTACTGGTGCATTCATATGCAAACAATTTCACACTGATTACTCTGCCATGCCGTGATTTATTATGTAAAACCTCCATACAGAGAAAAGCAGAATAACGTGGAAGCCGCAAAAATTTTCATATATATTGTATGGCCCCTGGATGATTCCAAACAAAGGTTTTTACTAGCTTTTTATTGTATAATTCTTCCAATAAACATAATGCAGCTCTTTAGGTTTACAGCTATTTGCCAATTTTATAGATTTTCACAGAAGTACGCTCTGGAGAGTAAACTGAGTTTGAAAAATTAGCATGTGTGTGCGTCTGTAAGGTAGGACTGCACATGCATGCATGTGTGTATTGTGACTAGAAGTACCCCGACTGGGGTTTTATCAGAAACAATTTCTGCCAAATTGCAAGCACTGGAAATCAACTTGAGCATAAGCCTCTAATCTCCTAAATTTCATTGTCTGTCTGAAGAAAAATGCTAATGCCCTCTTGGAAATAATAAGTGGATGGACTTGATTTTACCATTAACTAGAGGAAGTAGGCTGCCTCAGTCCGATAAATGAGCTCATCCTTAATCCTAGTAATTGTTTGAAAGGGCGGATTTTCCACTTAGTTTTTCAAACAAGCGCAGAGGCATCACACTGTGACATGACTCTCAATCTATCCAGAGAGGATTATAAAAGGTGTCACTTCACTCTGTTCAGAATGCCATGATGAGTACATGCTCAACAGGAAGTGACGGGAGCTTGTTGGCCATAAATGCTTCCATAATAGTTCAAATAATAACCCTGTCTCATCCGTCAGGTGTGCCGTGTGTGCGTGCGTGCGTGCATGCGTGCGTGCATGCGTGCGTGCGATGGAGGGAGGGAGGGGAGGGCATAGGGTATGGTGTGTGTGTGTGAGGCAGTATAGGCTACTGGCATGCACTGTCTTGAGTGACGCACTCGGTTCATATCAAAAATACCACAAGTGTTATTAAATGAAGGTAAATTTAAGAGATAGAATAATGAGATCATTATAATGTCATTGTATTTCAGTGTTTGGAAGATTTCCAGTTTCGGTGCATTAACTTCTAGCGATATTTCAGTTATTTACACTCTAATGGCCCCGTTGGTCAGCTTCTTAAAAGAAAAGCATTAATCAGGAACCCAAAATTACAACATAAATTACACATTAATGCCTCTTTTTTTCATAGAGTCAGCAAAGCCTGAATTCTCATGTGAAATCCCTTCAAGCTGTAACGGTTCCTTAAAAAAAGGAAAAGACAAATTAATTGGTGTTAAAATACAGAATGCCAGCTTTAATTCAAGGGATTTACAGCTCTGGCTGATAAACACTTTATTACAATACATTTGATCACTCATTTCAGATAGTAGGTTTATCCTAATTATGTATGCAGCTATAAGCCTATAACCAAATACCTATAGCCTATAATAACTAGTATAGTCTAGTGGTTTTCAAAGTGGTGTCTAGAGAGCCCCAGCCCCCAGGGTGTCCTTGAGGGCTTTCAGGAGTCCCCAGCGAAATTAGGTGTACTTTTATATTTCACTTCAATTCAGTTCACTTGATAGTATTTCAATATAATTGTATGAGTGACTATTCTAACATAGGATTCAATGCTACTATGAATGTATTTATCTTGTAGGCATACAATACGAACCAAAACATTTGTTGTTGTTGTTGTTGTTGTTTCCATATCAGGGTGGCTTTGACAGAATAGTTTATAATGGGGTCCATGGCCTAATGGAAATCAATTTGAAAAAGTTTGAAAACTGTGTTTTGCAACTTTAAGATTGTGATGACCCCCAACCTCCCTCCCCCTCTCTCTCTCTCTCTCTCTCTCTCTCTCTCTCTCTCTCTCTCTCTCTCTCTCTCTCTCTCTCTCTCTCTCTCACACACACACACACACACACACACACACACACACACACACACACACACACACACACACACACACACACACACACACACACACACACACACACACACACACAAACTCTCTCTCTCTCTCTCTCTCTCTCTCTCTCTCTCTCTCTCTCTCTTGCTCTCTCTCTGTTAAAGAAACAACTGCATTGTATTTTATAAACAGGAGGATGGAGGAAACAAAAGGATGCCCGCTATAGGCCTAATCATACAATTATGAAAGCTCAATATACACAACATGTCAATCCCATTGTTGAACTGTCTGAAGGGGGAGTAACGCACGTTTTGTCCTTAATTGGTTAATTATCGGTTCTTCACATTAGCATATATATGCTCCACAAACTCAACACAATAAATAGGCAAAATAAAGTAGCCTCTTAATTTGTTCGTGAGTGCCCAGCCAAGAAATACTAATCAGTGGTATAAAGTGACGAAGTACATTTTACTCAAGTAGAATGTAGGCCTACTTAAGTACAATTTTGAGGTACTTTTACTTTATTGGAGTATTTCCAATTTTCAGTGCTTTTGCTTCCACTCATTCTGCATAATGAGTACTTTTCTACCTCTCTTTCTATGCGTTTTGATACCAATACTTTTTTACTTTTACTCAAGTAAATGTAGAATTCCGGACTTTTACTTGTTACAGAGTAGCCTAGGCTATTTCTACCACTGACTAGGGACGTTCAAATGAGACCGTCACTATGCGTCTCCAGCACAACTTGTTGTGGTGCGCTCTGTGCGCGTTCTACTGAAGTCACCACTCAGTGTCACAACACAATCCAAGGACACGCAGCATCGTTAGCATCATTAGCTCGAGACCCAAAAGAGAAATTAGATGTTTGCCCAGTACCCAAAACTAGTGAAAATAGCAGATCTACAAGCTCACAATGTGTTGCTTCGGGCCACATTGTGAGTTTGTAGATCGGCTATTTTCACTAATTCTTCAAAATGTGTTTAAAATGTTTTGGAATTTCTTATATCTTCTTTGATGTATTCATGAAATTCTTTTGACAAAAAAAAATCTTTGAGTTTGTTTTTAATTCACGAAAGATGTATTTTTGTTTTTTTATATTTTGAAATAAAAATAATAATTAAAAACAAAATGTAGGAAACAAAACGTTTTTAGGGATATTTACTGGTGGTGACCCACAACAACTTGTCCACATTGTAAAAAAAAAAAAAGAAATGTGTACGCGACCCACAAATGTGTCCCGACCCACTGTTTGGGAAACGGCGAATTAGACCGTCACTGTCCGTCTCCAGCAGTACAACTTGTGGGTGCTCTGTGCGCGTTCTACTGAAGTCACCGCTCACTGTCTAAACACAATCCAAGGACACGCAGCACAGCATCCACATCAGCAGCAGCAAAAGAGAAACAGAGAAGAGAATAGAAGAAGAGAAGACTGACTGTCGATCGGGTGTATTTATTAAACGAAATTTTGCTTCATTCTTACCGTGGAATCGATGGGGATGTGAATGCAGCTCTAAAGCTGTGGAGGCGAACGGAGCGGAGATCAGGGGAGAGGAATTAACTTAAAAAACCACCGCGGATAGACCTTATATATATGCTTGGATTTTGGCTCGTTCTCCTCAAGCCCAATGCAAAAGGAAACATGCAGGGAAGCTTCGCCATCCTCTGCATCGTCAGTTTACTGGGGATGTGCTTGGGTTCGAGCTCAAGTTTTCCAAGTAACATCAATATAGGTAAGAATGTGCGGTGCACGTTGTGTCACGATTTGTTTGCGCTGCCCGCTGTTTGGAGCACACGATTATAGACTAGTCGTCGCCTACAGAAACATAGACTCATCGTCGCCTACACAATTGTTCATAATAAGTTTGATCTCGCATGATCACATCTTGTTTCATCATTTGAGTGATTCTCAAGTATGCTAACCCGATTATCATCAAAGTGAGAGTCTATTGGGTTCAAATATCCCAATAATATTAACACCACTGATATTCCTTGTCCTCTTACAGGAGGGTTATTCCCAACCGGATCGCACGAATATGAGGTGTTTCGGTTCGCGCTCTCCCATCACCAGGACATCCCCAAACTGGTGCCGCAGGTGGATATGGTCAAGATGGGGAACAGCTTCTCCATGACATATGCCTGTGAGTACAATATAATATATAAACCATGACTTCACTGCATAAATACTGTGGAATGCATTTCACACTGCTGGAATGTTTCCTCAATCTGTTGCTTGACTCCGTTTTTTCTTTTTCTTTTTTCTTTTTTAAATATACTGAAATCAAGCTATACAGGCAGGCCATAAGTATTTCTGATAGTACGGAAAACAAATAGCTGTATGGGTTATAATCTCATTAATAACATTGTGCCTAGGAATTGTTTTGTGTTTTGAGTGAGGAGAGCCTTGGGTATAAGCTAGCCTACTATGGGGCTCAGACTCACAGCTGATTGGATAAAGCTCTCCATGGAAACCATAGAGTTACACATCATCGGCAGAGGCGGATTTTAGCTGTTTCATCCGTTTTAAATGCAGTGGGTCACAAACCACCAGGGGGCCCCCACGGGCAGTTTTTTTTGACCCCCCCCCTCTGTGCATCAATTATATCATGGTTTCATTATGTCATCATACAAACCCGGTAAGACTTTATTGTAAAGATAGGCTGATCCATGCAGAATTTTGTTTTACACACGTCATCGTTTTTTTAGCATGAATTTTTAAAAACGATCCCGTGCCTTTACCCTGAGGTAAATAACAGCATGCGCTGCACAGAGCGAGAAACATCTTTCAGTGCAATTCCTAATAAGCCACGGATTGCTACACATGCACACACGCATGCACGCACGCACACACGCATGCACGTATACATACGCACAAACACACACACGCACGCACGCACGCACACACACACACACACACACACACACACACACACACACACACACACACACACACACACACACACACACACACACACACACACACACACACGCACACACACACACACATACAAAATGCATGCAAAGTTTTAAGCCATTGTTTATTGGCTTATCACAACATCTGCAAATGAACCAGGTCTGGATTTTAAAGGCCTTATTTTATTCACTCTCCACCTGCTTGTCTGTGCACTTTGTCAAGGAAAGGGGGAGACAGATGAAGCTATGAAAAGAAAAGGATATTCTAATTCAGATGTAATACGGTTGCAGACAAATTCAATTATGAGCGCTGGAATTGGAAATAAAGTGGATTTCCAACAGCACGAAGCAGATTATTTTAGATTAGACAATCAATGTTCAGCTCTGCTAACAGGCTGCCGTTGAACACAGTTTGTTAAATGGGTGATTGCCTAACGCTCTAGCCTATGTAAGACTTGAGGCTTGATCTGTACCTTTAGTGTTGTGTCACATAATCCTATTACAGTACATGTGAAGTCGATAAAGCCACCTCCTTTTTATCTCTAAATGGTTTTCAGTTGTTCACATCAGACGTGATAGGGAGGGGTTGGGGGAGAGGAGGATCTAAACAAGGATCTGCCATCAGCTCCGCCCCACCCACTGAGGGGACTCGGGGAAGGGCTGTCTTACCGAATGTAAACAGTACCACGTCTGTCTCATTAATGTGACAGTGCTCTTTTCAGTGTGAATGTGATGTATATGAGGGTCAGGCTGGAGGATGAGCGTCCAGTATTTCCAGGGATGGAGCTAGTGGGCTCACACAGTCTGTAGCAGCAGGGGAGATGGACAGAAAGGCTTCATTACGGACTGAGTCACAGCATGCAGCCAGCTCCGAGACGGCTACACATGCAGGATGCGTAGGCGCGATATATGGCCATGTATAAACACTATCTCCATAGTGATGAAACCATAGAGGCGGAATGCGGTGTCTGAATTATACTGTGGCACTTGGAGGAGCCCCCATTTTTATTTTCAACTTAATTTATGAATTTATGGATTTTTGGGGGGGGAGGAATACTGTAAACATGCACACATATGAATGTGCCGCCACAGGGGGCCTGTGTTCTGCAGCAAATTCAATATACCCAGAATATATTTTCATTATCTGACTTCACTGAACCTGGCAGTCACAATCACACTAAGCAGTCACAACCACATGAAGGTTTTTATCAACTCGTTGGCAACCCAGGACTTTCTAATCTAGCTGTGTGTGCATAAAAGGGGCAGTGTTGGAAGCATATGGCCAATCGAAAACATGGACAAACTCACTGGCATCAGAAAAGCATATATTTCTGTGACACTGGGTCAATAGGTTCTACTAAACCTTGACCTCTGACCTCAGTCGTTCATTGTCACCATTGTCGTCCTATCTACATGTTGTCCTTTGTTTGTGTTTCTGTTATGAACTCACCTCTCTCACTCAACAAGATGGCGTCATAGGTTGACATGTTTGCCTTGTGGCGACAGCATGTCAGAGGAGGCCATGAATATCCTGGTTGGCAGTCCATGTGACCATTTCTCGAATATCGGCCAGAAAGGGAACAAATGTCTGACACATCTTCCTGCTGTTCATCACTTGTTCTGTAATAGCTTTGCTATGCTAGCTGTGATGCTAGCTGTGATGCTTGCTGTGGTGGATCTGCCTCTACATGTGTGAAAAGAGGCTCAAGGGCCTGTTAATAATGAGTTGAATAAGGTGTGTGTGTGTGTGTGTGTGTGTGTGTGTGTGTGTGTGTGTGTGTGTGTGTGTGTGTGTGTGTGTGTGTGTGTGTGTGTGTGTGTGTGTGTGTGTGTGTGTGTGTGTGTGTGTGTGTGCGCGCGCGCGCGCAAGTGTGACTGTGTGTGTGGGAATCTACCCATGGCTCCCAGGGGTCTGTGAATGTCGACTCGACGGGTTCACACTCGACGTGGGAGCTCTGTGATGTGCAGGGCGTGCCAGCCAGTTTCCTTTTGGGGACCATGCTAACCAATTGGACCATTCACACCTTCTGTGTGTTCAGCAGGAGTGTAGTGATAGTTTTGGCATCTGTTCTTTTTCTTCTTCTATTTTAGCACCGGGCAGCAAAAAGAAATACATAAGAATTTGATAAACAAAGATGTTAATAATGGTGTTGTAAGTCATATTTTTTGGGTTTAAACAAAACCTTTTTTGTTAAAAGGTTAAAGCTCTATTCTGATAGCAATCATTGCAGTGTTTGTTCGGTAACAGGGGTCTCCCTGCCTCTCCACTCCTGCACTAGAAAACACATTTTTAGGTGGGTCATCAATTTCACCCAATCAGAAGAGAGATCAGCTTCAATTGAATAGTGTTCCAGTTCCAATTCTGTCTGCAACCCCCCCCCCCCCCCCCCCCATCCCAACTTGAAATTGGATTTTCTGTTTACTATTGCAATGATTACTAGGGGAATATAGAGCTATCTCTCACGTACACCACCCTTAAGGTTTAAATATGTCAATTATTATCAATACTTTCCAGACAGAATGACGGCAAAGATAATCCTGGTATTGACCAAACAGAAACAAGAAAAAAGCTGTAGGCTGTATCATTACAATAATACTTTATAAATTTGTGTTAGTATTCCTCTGTTGTAAAGAGAGGAAAAGTGAGAGGAATACATTTTACTCGCATTTAAAGAGGAGGAATACAGGGAGATGTACTACAGTCAGAGCATGTTTCACTAATACAACACCCATAAAGATAAATGTTAGGATGCTGTTGCAACAGCTGTTGGAGCAACACGCTCCAACATAAGAAATGTGCTGAACAGCCAGGCTCCTGTTTGGGCCATAACATCACTTTGAAGCAATTCGCAGCGCTTCCGCGTCCAGTGTGAACCTGCCGTGTGAAAAGCCAAGAGGTGAATGGACCCTTGTCCCTGGGGATGAATGAGGCTCCGGATGAGGCTGATACCCATCAGCTGGCTCCTATGAACAGTCAGACACACACACACACACACACACACACACACACACACACACACACACACACACACACACACACACACACACACACACACACACACACAAAACGCACACACACAAAACGCACATCCACATACAAAATGCATGCACACACCAACACACAATTTAAATGCAGGGTCACATACAAACACATGCACAGTCATACACACACACACACACACACGCACGCACGCACGCACGCACGCACGCACGCACGCACGCACGCACGCACGCACGCACACACACACACACACACACACACACACACACACACACACACACACACACACACACACACACACACACACACACACACACACACACACACCACTGGCACCTGTCTAGGGAAGCAGAGAGGAGAATGTATGTGTGGTTAGATTAAGAGAGAGAGGGGGCAGAGAGGAAGAGAGGGATGATAGGAGAAAAGGGAGGGAGAGAGAGAGAGAGAGAGAGAGAGAGAGAGAGAGAGAAAGAGATGAGAAGGGGTGTATAGTGTGCAAGCAAATGGTAGATGACTGTCTTATTTGCTTGTTGGTTCATTAGAAGTAAATTAATGACAGTGACAGCATTGTACTGTAGGTGTGATGTGACAGCGCTATGGTTCAGTCTAACAGATCAGTGCACTTCTATTCTGTGTATCACGTGATACGTGATCTTTTATGCAACACCCCTGTTAGTAGTGGCTGTTGTTAATGTATGTATGTGCAGGTGTGTACCTCTGTGTGCTTGTACTGTACACACATAATGACAGGAAGAGCTTCCTGGATTTGCCCGTTTTACTTACTGCAGCTAAAAATACTGCATCCTACAGTATACAATGTTCACACAACATATTAGTCACTGTTCTCTCTTATATCACATTACCATAATCTGCTATTGACTTGGTTCATAATAAGGACGTCACTGAATCGCTAGAGCTTCATTCACAATCCCCTGAAGGCCTCCATCTGTGACTTGATATCAAACGTGTGTGGTGGCTAAGCTTTGGCTATCACATCCATAGAAGAAATGAAATTGTCCTCAAAACAGAGAAGGCTCCAATACGAAACACTGTAGTGACTAGTTTGGAAGTTAGAATTAGATTCATTTAGATTAATGAGCAACCAGCTTTGCATTTAATGTTATGCCCAAACCAACCAAGCATCCCAAAAGAAAGCCTTTTATTAAGCCTAATTAGGATCCATCGAAAAGGCAATTTGTGTTGTCACTCCAATCTGGGCGGTCAGTATTTCCCCAACTCTCAGAGGATCCTCCAAACAGGAGTGTGAGAGGATCTGATCTCTGTGCGAGCCCTGATCGATGAACTGAGCACCACGCAGACTTGCAGAGAGGCCCGTCGGCCCGATCAATACAGGATAGATGAGGACGGTGTAGAGAAAGAGAGAGTGTGTGTGTGTGATTCATCCTGGGCAGTCCTCGAGGACGGAAATGAATTATTAGCAGTTGATAGGATGTGTGTGTAGTTCCGCTCGGGCACATGGGACACCACATAGGTTATGCAGCGGTCAAGTCCAGGCACATTGAAAGACACATCTCATGTTCCTCCTTGCAGCAATAATGCACACACTGTACCGATACTGATATGACATTTTAATTGAGGGACTCCCTAAAACCCAGCAGTGTTTCACCTGGGGACTGCCCCTCACGTTCTTTACAGCTCACATGGGCTCATCTTGTCAAGCTATAATCAGTGGTGGTAAAAGTACTCCAATGTTTTACTTAAGTAAAAGTATCAATACTGCAATGTAGAAGACTACTCCGTTACAAGTAAAAGTCCGGAAATCAACATTTACTTGAGTAAAAGTACAAAAGTATTGGCATCAAAATATACCTAAAGTACAGCAAAATATACCTAAAGTACAGCTCACAACGCGTCGCGATGCGACGCGTTGTGAGCTTGTATATCGGCTATTCTCAAATAGCCTATGTATAAAATAGGGCTAAAGTGGTTAATGTATGTTTTATAATGTAATAATTTATAACTGCAAAGTAACTAGTAACTAGTAAAGTTTTCAAATAATTGTAGTGGAGTCAAAGTACTATATTTGCCTCTGTGATGTAGTGGAGTAGCAGTAAAAGTACTGACAATTGGAAATACTCCAGTAAAGTAAAAGTACCTCAAAAAGTACTTAAGTACAGTACTTGAGTAAATGAACTTAGTTACTTTCCACCACTGGCTATAATCAAAGCTAAGTTAGCTACATTGAAGATTAACAAGGTTGCTGAACCAAGTTTCATATCAATATTGATGAAGCCTACTAGAGTATGTGCAAATGCTATATAGATTTTAATAGATTATATTCCAACCCTATTGATATGCAAGTTGAGGCACGCTCACATGGCTCAAGACCTTGTTGTCGGCACACCTTGCCTTGTTGTCAAGTAATGTTGTACAGTAAATGCCATCTGAACTTAACTGTGAAGCCCGTTTTTCAATTTCATCAAATCTCAGCTTCTTATTAGCGCTTTTGTGTCAAAGAATGTCGCCATGGTTACGGGGCTGCCCAGCTATGGGACGAACTGCCTCCCGGGTTGCCAGATCATGTGCGCATATCCCCCCACGGATGCGTCGACCGGGTATGGTCTAGTTTGTTATAAAAAACATTAATTATTTCAATACATTCAAACATTATCCTAGCTAACATCACACTATCTAGCTACAGTACATAATGTAAACAGAAGAGAGTGTGCCTACCTTGTTGTTCAGAAGCGTGCACTGCTACATCCTGCTAAACCACACCCATCTTGGTGAAACACCGCTCTTTTAGTTATTCCCTTTTATTGGAGGCTCTAGGACCTTTCGAGTTGTTCATTATACATGATATCCTACTTTTATATAGTTCTATATTGTTGCTGTACCTGTTTTGGTTGCTACTGTACAACCAAATTCCCCCTCTGGGGTTACAGTAATAAAGTTTTATCCTTATGTTACTGAAATATGCTGATGTGAATTCCAAGTCATTGCATTGTTGAAAGCTTAATGTCAGTATGTGGCAATATTTACTGCAGATAGGGAGAAATGATGGGTTATATTTTATGCCTCTGAATGCCTCTGAACATTTTTGAAGCGGTTATCCATAATGTGATATACATTCCTTCATTCTGTCTATTTACTGTGTGTGTGTGTGTGTGTGTGTGTGTGTGTGTGTGTGTGTGTGTGTGTGTGTGTGTGTGTGTGTGTGTGTGTGTGTGTGTGTGTGTGTGTGTGTGTGTGTGTGTGTGTGCTTTGTTCCTAAGAGAGAGAGAGTTTTTGTCTGCGTGTGTGTTTGAGATTGCATTGGGAAATTATGTCTCACCTCATGCGGTACGTGCACAAGGACATGCACACACACACACACACACACACACACACACACACACACACACACACACACACACACACACACAGCGTGTGTGCATGCGCACACGCATATACAGTATAACAAGAGAAAGAGCTTCATCAGATGCATTTAATGTATTATTCATTGCAGCACATGCAAAGCTACAGTATCACTCCATGGGCATAAATAGGTACGTATTAATAATCCAATGAAATGAAAAACTGTGCTATTCTGTTGTGCTTACGGCCACGATGAGGATTTAGCCCTGGAGGATTAGCTTGCATGGGGAAACTGGACGAAGAAACGTTTGTTTCCTGGAGACTTTCTTTTCGGCCCTCTCCATCTATTTTTCACACATGCACACGTGCACACATCACACCACAACACATTGCCATGTCTGCCAGAAAGAACGCCCCAAAAACATAGTCTCATCTGGGATGTGAGAGTGAGGAGGCATGGGCTGGTTGGGGATTGGAGGTCAAACTGTCATTACAGACCTGGTGGCTCGTGTCAATCAGACTCATGGGAGTTGTGTTTTTATTGTGTAGCTGCCGTGTCAGCTGTCTGTTCACAGCTGTGCTGACCGGTTTTGTCCTCGGGGTTCACGGGACATAAAAATAGTCAGCTGAACAGCGTGTCAATTCTCCCTTTGGACGTTTGGGGACAGGACAGATATTTGTTAAGAAGAAAACAATGATAGCAGAGAAAACCCACTGAGCGGCAGTGGTGGAAGAAGTAGTTTTGTTTTTACTTAAGTAAAAGTAACAATACCACAATATAAAAAGTCCTGTATTAAGTAAAAGTCCTGTATTAAAAAAATGACTTGAGTAAAAGTACAAAAGTATTAGCATGAAGATGTATTTAAAGTACCAAAGTAAAAGTACTCAAATTTGTCACTTAGCTCACTTAGCTTGTAGCTTGTAGATCGGCTATGTTCGATTAGCCATAGTATGAAATGGGGCGTAAGTGGTTAATGCATGTTTCACTCAGCAGCATTCCTCCTGGATCGCTGCCTGCCAGCCACTGGTTTGATGAATTTGGAGGTCTGCCTTCTCAGCAGGAGTTCCGGGGAAGTAGAACTGCCCACAGCAATCTGGTCCCAGATCAGTGCTGCATATCGTTGCTGTCGGGCAGAAACCTCTTATCTCCATATTTAACTTTTTTTGTAAATGAATGCCCTAGTAAAAGTATTTTTGAATTTGAATCCTGAAAAGTAACAGTTTTGGACATATACACTGTATGAGGTTTCCAACCGGCAGCAACAATATGTACTTTTACCATTGTGCATTTTAGTTTAAATTTACTCTCACTCAATATCTCGTTTTTATTTGCGTGGAGCTGACCTGTAAAATTTGACTATGTTTTTGGAAGTACTTTTATGAACTGCATATTGACTGATTGATTAATTGATTGATAGAGACCAGAACAGTGGGATACGGAGTCGTACTGACTGTCAGTGAGTGTGTTTGTAACTGTCTGTTTGTGTTTGTGTACATGTGAGGCATGTGGTCTCTTCACCCTCGGATCTGAGGATTACAGTTAAATCTCTCAGTGTCTTTTAGACCTGAGTGTACAAATGGTCCATTTGGGTCCATATTTTAGTGTTTAGCATTCACACCTATAGCTCTTTTGACCGTGAGGTATACACCAAGGCCCACGCACACACAAGCGCACACACGCATACACGCCTGTGTTAGCCTCATTGTCTTTCAGCTGCTGTTCTGAGTCCTGCTTTGAATTCACAGACTTACTGCACATTTAAAATAATTCTTCATTCTCAGGAGGCTCTGGCAGCTGGGTCCAACTTAAGATGTGTGGGTTTGACAGTTATGACTTGTGTTAGAATATGACTTGCCTGGTGGGGACGAGGGACAAGCTTGGTGCGGTGGAGGAGGAGAGAGGGACAGTCCCTGGGTTGTGTGTCAGCTGTCATGTTTTTTGTTGCGGAAACAGATGTTTGGTCTTCACTTTGTCATGAATCTCAGCAGCTATACTGTGTGCTGTAATGAGGAACAAAGCTTGTTAAACTGCGTTGTGTTGTGTAACTCAGCCCTGCTAACCCTCACGTTGACGGCACAAGACAGCTCCTTGTCATCCACACAGCCGTGCATGTGGGCGTTGTGCGATGCTAAATGACTCTTCTGGTGTAACAGCAGAGCTGGTATCTCTAGCAGAATGAGGAAGAGAGACCTACTACCTGTGTACTGTCCTGTCAGCTCTCGTTGAGATGTGGAAAATAGTGTAATTGCTGCTGTACATCTCTGGCTATCCTGACAGTCTAGTTCAGTGGTTCTCAACCAGTGGTCCAGGGACCACCAGTGGTCCTTGAGGAGGTTCCAGGTGATGGAGAGTTGGTAAACAAAATTAATCCCTTACTCTTAAGTCTTGAGATGGTTTTCATTTGGTTTAAATCTATTGTTAAACATCTGCATTACAGGGGTGCCTGCTGGCCTAGCGGTCCAGGCGCTAACCACATAGATTGGTAAACCAGTCTTACAGTGAGTCGTGGTTTCGACTCCCGATCCCGGCGGCCTCTCCCCATTTCCTGTCAGCCTACTTTCCTCTCAAATAAAGACAGATAAAGCCCAAAAAATATCTTAAAAAAAAACATCTGCATTACTTAACCACTTAAACCCCAGCATCCGTATTGTGGGGAAAGCTTTCGCTGAAAATAGCATTGTGAGCTTGTCGATCGGCTATTTTCAGCGAAAGCTTTCCCCACCATAACAGTAAACAGAAAATACTCTAGTATTGAGCCCTGAGGGACTCCGGTTACCCATATGGGGTTCAAGTGGTTAATTAAATAATTGTTATTTTGATTTGACAACGTTTGCCTGTTATCTCTCCTATTGGTACCACATAATGGCATGGAATTGTGGACAAAATTGTATCGAACGATAACAAAATATTCAAAGTCTTGGGTCTGAGAGGCTAAATCTCATCAAATGGTGGTCCGTGGCTCAAATGCCGAATAAATAATGGACCTTCGTATGAAAAGCACTGGTCTAGTTTATAGAATGGCATCTATCAGTTCCTAATGTATGCCTGCATGTCTAGTCTCCCCTCTCCTCTTCCTCCCTCCTCTGTCAGAGTAGTGAGTGATGGAGGGATCGGGCCTTCCCTCTGCACCTGCTAGCGCTGATGCGCAGATGGAGGGATATTTGCAGAGAGGGATGATTGTAGAGGCTTATTGGAAATCCTCTACCCCCTGCCTGGACCGTTTTGGTCTGGGCCAGGCTCTGAACTGCTGCCCAGGTAAAGTGTTTATTCAGCAGGCTGTGGGGGCTCCGCTAGGAACCAGATTGGAGGTGTAGAGAGAAACGACCGGAGACAATAGCCTAGAGCAGTGGTTTTCAACCCTTTTCATATCAAGGTCCATTATTTATTCTGCATTTGAGCCACGGACCACTATTAAATGATGAGATTTAGCCTCTCAGACCCAAAACGTTTAATATTTTGTTATCGTTGGATAAGATTTTGTCCACAATTCCATGCTGTATTGATGTGGGTGCCATAGGAGAAAATAACAATTATTCTACATTCTCTAATTGTGTAGACTTATTGCAAATTAAGTAATGCAGATGTTTAACAATAATTTAACTCTCAAGAGCTATAGATCTACAGGGTCAATTTGGTAACTTTCCATCGTTTAGCTGGGGACCACCTGGAACCTCCTCAAGGACCACTGGTGGTCCCCGGACCACTGGTTGAGAACCACTGGCCCAGAGTGAGTATCAGGAGCAGTGGGCAGCTACAGGGGCAGCACCTCAGGGAGCAGTTAGGAGTTAAGTGTCTTGCTCAAGGATGCAAATCGAGGACCTTCTGCGACCCAGGCGGGAAACAGAAGTAGCTGTGATAGCTGTTCTCCGGGATGGAGGGAGAGCCCTTATGTGTGTGTCCTTGTTGTCTCCGCCAGGCCGAAGGCATGGCGAGAGAGTATGTTTTACCCTCCGTCCGTCCGTCCGTGTGTGTGTCCGTCCGTCCTTCTGTCTGTTACCAGCTAATCTCCGCCACCGTTGCCCCAGTCGCTGTGAAACTGCACACACACACTCCCTCGATGCCACAGCAGAACCTCTGCCCCAAATTTTTCACATGGGCCTGTTATAGCGCCACCAGGAGGCCGATTTGTGCAAAACACATTTTTGGATATTACTCCTACAGATTTTATCCAAATATCACGCAAACCGGTACACAGTATCTCTATAGTCATGTGATCAAGACGGATCTGTCCGATATTTCATATTACATCCTGATTGGCTAAGGTTGGCTTCCAAAGTTGGCAGGATTGGTCCGTTTTGAACAAAATGTCTCAAATCATGAACGCAGCGTGTGATTTCCGTGAAAATTTGCACACACATTCCCACTAGGCCAAGGACGCAATGACCCCCTTTTCACATTGCCCTGTTATAGCGCCACCAGCAGGTCTAATTTAGCAAAACACATTTTTGCAACAAAATGCCTCAAATCATGAATGCACGCTCATTCCCACTAGGCAGAGGAAGAAATGCCACCCTTTTCACATTGTCCTATTATAGCGCCACCAGGAGGCCACAATAACGACGTGACCTGGCGGAGACCTGTGCTCCGAGGAGCACTTTTTCTAGTTGATGATACTATTTTGATTGTTTTGTGCTGCTGTTGTTTTTGTGTTTGTTTAAAAGTTTGTTAACTCCACGAGGGCTCCCTTGACAATGAGATCTCTCAAGCATCTCAAGGGGTTTGTCCAACGTCAAATTTGAAACAAAATAAATTACCCACCTAATGAGGCAACAAAATGCCATTGTTTATTTATTTTTGTATTTAGTTTTTAACTGAGAGTTAAATGGATGGAATAGTTAACAATGTGGTCCCTTTCCCTCTCCCTCTAATGGAGCCTAATGCCTTAGCCGTTCTTCTCTAAGCAAATAGACAAGCATCTCCTCTAATGTGATGTCTTTTGAGGATCCTCAGCCAATAGTTGAACCCCAGACATTGAACTAAATTGTTTGTGATGGGTCTCTCTATTCCTTTTTTTCTTTTTCTTAACCTTGTTACCTTTTCCTACAGTATACTACTTTGTCTCTCTCTCTCTCTCTCTCTCTCTCTCTCTCTCTCTCTCTCTCTCTCTCTCTCTCTCTCTCTCTCTCTCTCTCCCTCTCTCCCTCTCCCTCTCTCCCTCTCTCTCTCTCTCTCTCTCTCTCTCTCTCTCTCTCTCTCTCTCTCTCTCTCTCTCTCTCTCTCTCTCTCTCTCTCTCTCTCATTCGCAGTAGCATAAATACTGCTCAATTTCACAGGCACTAAATCTCCCACGAGCTGTGTACATCCCTGGAGTGCATCAAGGGACATATGGGTGTGTGGGAGAAAGGCAGACAGAGAGACTGGCAGGCCAAGAAATAGAGATAGAATGACAGGCAGGCAGACAGACAGAAAGAAAGACAGACAGACAGGTAGAGAGATAGAGAGACAGGCAGGTTATGAGACAGAGAGACAGGCAGGCAGAGAGACAGAGAGACAAGCAAGCACTGAGACAGAGACACATGCAGACAGAGAGATGCTGTAGAGCTCCCGTCCTTCTCCCATACTGAGAAAAACACTCCTCCACACCCTGAGGAACCATTGTACATTTCTCAGTTGTTGTTGTTGAGGCCACGCTGACATATGATATTTTGTTTTAGCACAATGCTCATTAGTTTCCTCTGGAACAGATTTCAGATCCCAGTTTGGAGGGGAACTCCCACAGTAAAGTGTACACTCACACCCTCCTCCCACTCAGTGGTGTCTGGAGGTCCGTAGTGGTGCTGCTCTCAACCACCCAGGGCCCCCTGTATCTCTGTGCAGACGGAGATTGATTGCAGCGTGTGAGTCATGCATTGTTGGAGGGCTCGCTGAGCAGACCCCCCCCCACACACACACACACACACACACACACACACACACACACACACACACACACACGTTTGTATTACTATACTTGTGAGGACATCAACGCTTTAGGACAGGCATTTTATGAATGCCATTTAAAATATATATATTTTGCCAATAGCCGAAAAACAGCAGATCTACAAGCCCACAACGCGACGCGTTGTGAGCTTATAGATCAGCTATTTTTCGGTGCATGACACTGGAGCATAAATCAAGTATAAATCATGTTTAACTCTAATTCTAACCCCTTAACCTGACCTCTAAATGTCTAATCCTAACCTGAATGCTTTTCTAATTGTAAACGTAAAATATATATTTTTTTTAACTATAAAACAACCATTTGTCTTGTGAGGATCAGGAAAACGGTCCTCACAAGTCACAGTGTATATTTCTTCAAATTCTACTATACTTGGTCCTCGCAAGTATAGTAATACAAACACACACACACACACACACACACACACACACACACACACACACACACACACACACACACACACACACACACACACACACACACACACACACACACACACACACACACACACACACACACACACACACACCGCCCCCATCACCACCACCTTAGGGATTCTTCAAAAGCAAAATTCAAGCACACAGTACAGTGCAAAACGAGTGAGACAGACGAGCTGAGTTCTCTACGAGGAGACTGGATTTGTTGGGTGCATGCAGGGACATACATACTAATTGAAGAGAAGTGGTGAGTGTGTGCGTGTGTGTGCATGTATGTGTGTGTCTGTGTTTTTGCACGTGTGTGAGTGAAGATGCATGTCTACTGCTGCATTGACCTTTGCTGTCATTAACATAGCTGATTAGCTATGTGGAAGATGGATTGGACCGGAGGGACAAATAACATGCTCACCGTTTTTATTACACACATCCTCTGACAGTTATTAGCCATGCATGGCTGAGTGGAGGGGGATTTGTGTCAGACAAGTTTATATCCCCTCTAAGTGTTGTGAGTCTCTTTGAGTGACCTTCTAACCCACTGCTGATGAATGAATCCTGCAGACATGAATATAGCCTCCATCAATCCTGTCGTCTCTCGGGACAGACGCTCAGAAAGAAGTGGGAACACATAATCTAGCTAGCAATGATGATAGCGTGCTGTCACCCTTCAACAACTTAAAGGGATAGTTCATGGATATGTTTTTGTTTTTGTCGCATTCCTAAGCCAATAATTTGATGACCGGCAGCGGTCACAAAGAGTCTCCTTTCTTTCTCCTACTGGAACCACTGCCTCCCGGTCCGCTGGTCATCAAAGAATAATATAAAAACAAAAAATAATTCAACCTTGGGGTGACTAACATAATAAAATATGTTTTTGGGTGAACTATCCCTTTAAACCCCAGGATCCATATTCTGAGGGAAAACCTTCGCAGAAAATAACAGATCTACAAGCTTGTAGGTCTGCTATTTTCTGCGAAGATATTTAATGTAGAGCGAAAACAAAACAACACACTATTATAGAGCCCCGGGGGACTCCGGTCAACCATGGAGTTGCAAAATGCATGGTATTAACTGCATGTCAGTCTAATTGAAAGCTTGTCTTCACCCTCACATGTTCACCCTTAAAGATCACCAATGTATGGGTTACTTTGCATCAAAGGGTCTTTTTAAGGTGGAAATGGCTATTTTGCCCGACACTTTTTGACAGCTGTGACCTTGCCGTTGAAAAGGTGGCATTTGCTGGGTGTCATAAACCCAGCGTTGTGACTCTGACTCTCAGAACCAATCTGTTGGGAATGGGATCTGCTGAGGATGGAAAGACCTGGGCTGACGTTGCTACTCACCATTTCAATTTCATGTCATATACTGTGTGTGTGTGTGTGTGTGTGTGTGTGTGTGTGTGTGTGTGTGTGTGTGTGTGTGTGTGTGTGTGTGAGAGAGAGAGAGAGAGAGAGTTTTTGTCTGTGTGTGTGTGTGTGTGTGTGTGTGTGTGTGTGTGTGTGTGTGTGTTTGAGATTGCATTGTGAAATTATATCTCACCTCATACGGTATGTGCACAAGGACATACGCACGCACGGACGCACGCACGGACGCACGCACGCACGGACGCACGCACGCACGCACGCACACACACACACACACACACACACACACACACACACACACACACACACACACACACACACACACACACACACACACACACACACACACACACACACACACACACACACACACGCACGCGCACACACACACTGGATATAGCTTTTTACAAGGTGACTTGGAGTGCTTGTTGTTCATCAATAGATAATTGTTATTGGTTAAATTCGGAGCAACTTCAGCAGACATGGTTGGAGACCCAGACATGACCTTAAAATGTGTGGCTGGATTTCAGTAGGGCTCTCCAATTAGTACAGTATATGCCCCAAATGTCTGTTCAATCCCCTCAGTACAGCCAGCCTTAATGATGATTTGTGGGATGTCTCAGGGCAGAGGAGCAATCCTGTGTGTGTGTGCGTCTGTGCGTGCTTGCGTACAGTACATGTGTGAATTTCAACTTCAAGTTGAATCCACACGGTGGATGTGGGTTTCATAGTTAGGAGTTAAGAAGTCTTTGGCCTGAGGATTGAAACTGTCCCTGTCCCTACTAGATTGGTCCAGACTACCGTTTTCCAGATGGTAACAGAGTGAACAGTCCATTACTGGGGTGACTGGGATATGTTGATCCTCTGGGGCCAGTTGCACCACCTCACACAAAATTCAAACTTAGCCTAGTTATAGCTTAATAATCCAGTCAATCTGGGGACGCATCTCTGTAATTTTAGATTTCTTTGGCTATTCAAAAATAGCAGATATACAAGCTCATAGCGAGCTTGCAGATCTGCTATTTTTTTTTAAATCGTGAAAATGTGTGAAAATCTTTAAATATATATATTTAAAGATTTGCACAAAATGTTCACATTTAAAAAAAAATAGCAGATCTACAAGCTCATAGCGCGGCACTCGGTGCCGCGCTATGAGCTTGTATATCTGCTATTTTTGAATAGCCAAAGAAATCTAAAATGACACAGATACTTTCCCGGCTAAATGGGTCTTTTAAAAGCCATTTAAGCTATAACTAGGCTAAGTTTGAACTTAGTGTGAGGTGGTGCAACTGGCCCCTGGGCCTTACTCTGGGTGTAGAGAGGTCCTGCATGATGTGCTGCTTCCTCTGTAGAGTCTTGTGGTCGCGGGTGCAGGAGCATCTTCCGTACCAGGCAGTGATGCAGCCAGTCAAAATACTCTCTATGGCAAGGGTCTTCAACGTTTTTCAGGCCACGGACCCCCTAGCTGAGAGAGAGATGAATTTTGATGATTTTTTTTTGTTGGTCTGCTCTTTTTTCCAGGGGTGGGCAACTTTGATGATGGAGAGGGCCATTCCACACTCACTCCAGAGGGCCACATTGCATATACTGTCGGGCAGACACCTCTTATCTCCATCATTTTTTTAAATGAATGCCATACTTTGCCATTCTATGTCACACAAAAGTAGCAAAAATAGCCGATCTACAAGCTCAAAACGCGTCGCAGTACTACGCGTTATGAGCTTGTAGATCTGCTATTTTTGCTATTTTTTAATTGGAATCCTGATTTTTTTGGATGCTATTTTTGAATTGGAATCCTGAAAAGTAATTTCAAATACATTTAGTTATACTTATGTTAATGTTATGAGCTTAAATACAAATACATTGGACATAAAAAAGACAATAGAATTTGAATTCTAGTCATTAAGCTACTAATATAGACTGAAGTAATTAAAGCGGGTCATGTTTGGAATTGTAACAGCTGAAATCAATAATATATCAGTATTCTGATATTAACCTGCAGGCCGCGCATTAAGTGAAGGTGGGGGCCGCATGTGGCCCCCCGGCCGCTAGTTGCCCATGTATACTCTGTCTACAACACCTATACCTCTTTGCCAAAAATAGCCAATCTACAAGCTCACAACGCCTCGCAGTGAGAGGCATTGTAGATCTGCTATTTTTGGCTAAAGTTCTCCTCAGAAAAGGGATGCTAGGGTTCAAGAGGGTTAACGCAAAAAAATACATCATATCACACAAAGATTAGACGGCCCCCCTGTAGTAACTCTGAGGACCCCCTAGGGTTCCCAGACCCCCTGTTGAAGACCCCTGCTCTATGGTGCACCTGTAGAAGATGTGTGTCCTGGAGTCGATGCCGAACCTCCTCAGTCTGTGGAGGAAGAAGAACTGTTGACTTGCCACCATGACGACGGTGCACATGTGCTGTGACCAGCCGGTGCTGGTACCAGTCTGCATGACCTGGGGTCTTTCTGTCAGTTCAGGATCTAGTTGCACAGGGCGGTGATGCGTCCTGAAGCTTAGAGGGCACAATCGTGCTGAATGCTGAAATGTATAGTCAATGAGCAGCATTCTCACATACTGTTCCTATTAGGTAAAAATTGTATGCATGCTGCTACAGTACTTGCATACAGTAAACCATACAGCTCAGCTCACACTAGGGTTGGGATCCTTTAGGATTTTTACGATTCCGGTTCCTTAACGGTTCCCTTACGGGGCATTTGGTTCCATTTGTACACTCTCAGAGCTACGGTGGTCCTTGAAATTAAAAAGTCTGAGAATCACTGGTATTGCAATTGTATAGCAGACTGATTCCGGTTCCTCAATGTTGGATCCGGTTCCTGTAGTTCCTCCGGTTCCGGATCCTAACTCTACTGTAGCTCTGCTATGTCAATCACAGCTCAGCCCATATTGCATGCTTGCAGTAAACCACACAGTTCAGCTCACGCGGCTACTGTACTGTACGTGCATACAGTACAGTGAAGGGAAGGCTAGTATATGTAGGGGGATTCAAGACAGTTAGTCAGATACTGTAACTGCACATTTTGTTAACTGTTTGGAAGCCTTTTCAATTGCACGGGGAAGCCGTGCCATTGCTAGACTCTGTCTTTTTGTTAAGGTAAGGGACATGTTTTCACATAATGTCGGTCCTTGCTGGAACTTCAACCTCAGATTGTACTGTACATTTCACAGTGAAATTATATTTTCAGACAGATAACATTTCAGCAGTGTTGGCTCCATACTGTGCTCATGGAATGGAGCTTTAAATATGAATGACTATCTTGTAGTACACATGCACACACACACACACACACACACACACACACACACACACACACACACACACACACACACACACACACACACACACACACACACACACACACACACACACACACACACACACACACACACACACACACACACACACACACACACACACACACACACACACACACACAATTCAATTCAATTCAAAGGGCTTTATTGGCATGAGAAAACATATACACACACACACACACACACACACACACACACACACACACACACACACACACACACACACACACACACACACACACACACACACACACACACACACACACACACACACAGGATAAGCCATGCCTACAATTACCCCTCACAGCCCTTTCATTCTCTTCTTCAGATGCTGCAGTGCTTGTCACAAATACAGCCTCTCTCTGTGTGTGCAGCCGGCAATGACGTGTCCGTCATTTGATATCTGGCTCATGCTAAGCAAAGGACTCTGGAGGGTCCTCTGCTTAGTATGAGCTGTTGAGTTCCACTCTTACCAAAAACGCTGCAAACTCGACTAGTTTTCAGATCATTTATTTAGAAATCTTATATGTTTAGCTGTTCAGATGTCGGCAGTTGAAGAGATAGTCATCTCCATGAATTATTTCTTCAGCTCAACTTCCATCAAAGTGTATTCCTTTCCCAAATAACGTCGCTCGGCAGTGGGCTACATATTTGGGGAAAGCTCCCGATGTCTGGGGGATACAGTAGGCCCCCCTACTGTATCTGGTAATTCGCACACACAAATTCATGCACGCTCCATTTTCATATCTGTTCTAGACAAAAACTGGATCAGCAACCTGCAAATTGACTTGATCCCAGTCTAAGATCGTATTAATTTCACTCACGCAGGTAGTGAAGTCATAATATTACTATTGAAAAGAGTAGGGGTAACGAGTAATATATTCCTTTTGTTTTGTAGCGAGCGTAACAATGATACCTACTGACCCCTAAGCTAAAAGTGCTTTAATTGCTCTGAGCGCTGCTAGAAGTGCCGGTTGTCTCAGCAACCTCAGCCCTGTCGCCGTGGCAGCCGTAACCATGGTGAGGGTAGACAGACTGCCAAGTGTACAGGTGTTGCTGTGGTCTGTAGGAACACTGTTGTACTATGGGCCCAACGTCCTTATTCACATATAGTGTTGTTTGCGCGTATACTGTATATGACACACAAACACATCAACATGCAAATGCTTGAGCACGCACCCACACACACACACACACACACACACACACACACACACACACACACACACACACACACACACACACACAAACACACACACACACACACACACACACACACACACACACACACACACACACACACACACACGCACACACACATGCACACTTATCTGCTGCCATACACTTCCACACACATGCAATATACGCCACGGCCCCTATACAAATGAGAGTTCTCTTAACCAGACCCACGGCCATATACAAGCGAGAGTTCTAAGAGCAGACCTGTGACCGCTGAGTTACACCAGCATTCTGTCACACTCATGTAAGCTCAGACAAGTACGTGGTGCTCCTGCTGTCTCCCACCTGCAGGTTGGCACCACATGGCTGCGTGCCTTC
Source organism: Gymnoscopelus microlampas (assembly GCF_963454915.1). NCBI lineage: Eukaryota > Metazoa > Chordata > Actinopteri > Myctophiformes > Myctophidae > Gymnoscopelus > Gymnoscopelus microlampas. The sequence continues at coordinate 19,439,586 of NC_139955.1, read as the reverse complement.
CGTCAAACAGGTCCAGCATTTGCATGAAAAAAATGTGTCGCATTCGTCTGAGCCATTGGACACATGAGAACGAAAAGAACGCAAGCTCTCGTGAGGTTTGACTCTGGAACATACAGGGCACCTTAGTTAGGTTTGACCCTGGAACATATGAGGGCACCTTAGAAATCGGTCTCAGGAAATCGTACGGGAGGATGTGGCAGTGAGTGAAAGCGTGGGGCGGCAGTGGCTCAGGGGTAGAGTGGCAGGTAGAGCGGCCGGATGGAAGGCATGAGGTTTCCAGTTTGATCCCGGGCTCCCCCAGAAGAGTTAGTGTCGAAGTGTCCTTGAGCAAGACGCTGAACCTCTAATTGCTCCCGATGAGCAGGTGCCTTGCATGGTTTCCTCCGCCCTCGGTGTATGAATGTATGGGTGAATGTAATGCACAATCTATGTAAAGCTCTTTGGATAAAAGCGCTATATAAATGCACCATTTTACCATTTACCATGAACACAGAATAAAGACCCCTGGGGTACCCTGAACAACAGAGTACAGTATATAGGGTTTAAGTGGTTAAGAGTAAGTACGTCAATTCGCTACCATGAACAGACCACGTGAGAGAGATCGGCCCATTACAAGTGTCTATTTCAGGGCTTGCTTTAAGTAGGGTGACTCACCAGGCTTTTGGAGCGCTCCAAGCTATGTGAGTGTGTGTGTGTGTGTGTGTGTGTGTGTGTGTGTGTGTGTGTGTGTGTGTGTCTGTGGAGGTGTGTGTGTGTGTGTGTGTGTGTGTGTGTGTGTGTGTGTGTGTGTGTGTGTGTGTGTGTGTGTGTGTGTGTGTGTGTGTGTGTGTGTGTGTGTGTGTGTGGGCGGCTTGAATATCTGTGGAGGTGTGCAGGGCTGTGATGGGCATAGGCTTTTTGGGTCCATTCCATCCTCATGGTCTTTCCTACTGTATAGTGAGCTGGGCGATTGCATACACTTCAATTTGTCTATTGAATACTGACAAACATACTGCCCACTCACAGCGAGGGGAGAAGCAGTACAGTATATAACATACCAGGATGAAAAGAACAGCATCGGAACAGAGGGAGGCCAAGATATGGATTTTCTTTCTTTTTACACTTTCAACCTGGTGCGCCTATTTTGGGCAGGTCATTACAGGCAAACTGTGTAGGCCTATAGCATAATAGCAAAAATAGCAGGTCTACAACTCACAACGCATTCTGAGCTTGAAGATCGGTCACTTACATGACATCTTTAAAGAACACAAAATAAAGCTGATAAGCCATAAAGAAAAACTGATGCTTTAGAAATATAACAGATAGAATACCATAGGGACAGAAATCACATTGTCTGAGAAAAGAGGGTGTGAACGGGAGAACAACAGAGAGAGAGAGAGAGAGAGAGAGAGAGAGAGAGACCAAATGAGGGATGAAAACAGTCCCCTGTTGTGAGGGAAATGTCAGTAAGACCCCGGGGATGCATTGATTAACCTCTCTATCTGCCTCCACTCTTCACTGCAGGCAGATGGACAGACAGGCCAGTGTTAACAGACAGGGTATAGGGCGTTGGTCGAGGGGTAATACATTAGACAAGTCGTTATAGTTGTGTGTGACTACAGTGATAACATGGTCACAGAAAATACTTGTTTTTACCCTGGGTATTATTACATATACGGTATGTAGTGTATTCTGTTTGTTTGTTAGTAAAACATCTTCCTTACAATATGTTCTGCCCCTTTCAATGTAAGTGCAATTTGGTGCCACCTAGTGGCCATCTAATTTAGCATTTAAAGAACAGGTGTATGTGGGCTCCTGATTATTGTTGAGATTCAGACAGGTGTATGGTGTGTTCCTGATTAATGCACTGAAATCTTGCTTTGTTGTTCCTCTGACAGCTTTCCTAGTATGTTGGCAATTCTCCTTTTGTTACTATTTCATTTAACTAGTGTCCATGGTTATTTCACATTTGCTACAGTAGCATGGTACTACAGGATTGTCATGTAAAGCCTGTGTAAATTAGAGTGTTCACCTGCTGAAGTTTGTTAGCATTATGCTCGTTTGTTTGTGTTTCAGCACTAAATAAGTTTAAGTCCACCCACCCACTCAAACCCACACAACCACACAGTAAAACACACAGTCGTTTGTGGATTGGACTAACACTTTGTAAAAATAGCAGAGTCATAACCTGAATGGAATCCAGCCATTTATTAAAATAATAGACTTGGCAGAGGGAGCACCAAGACCATTATTTTCCTATATCGGGACATCGCACCCTGCATTATCACTGACATGATGCAATCCTCTTGTCCTCATAGAGAGCATTCACACAGGTGTGTTAATATGTTTGTTACAGGTGGACATGTTTAACTCTGTTTGAAATGTGCTGTTTAAAGTCACTTTCCCTTGTGTTGATTTTTGCCTGGTAACATCAGCCTCTTCTATAATGCAAGGAAAAAGCAATGCAAAGCAGCACCGAGCCTTTTGATCTGTGTGAGTATTCTCCGTGACAGGTGCACGGTGAAAGCAGAAGATCACAGAACACAGCATAACAAGACGACTCCCACGCGACGGCAACTGCAAGGCATCCGTGCGTTGGCGTCCTCTTGTTCTGAATCATGGAAAAATCCCAACATCCACAAACAACTCAAAGATGTAGCTTCAAGCCATAACATTGTCATCATCTCCCTCTCTTTTTTCCCCCCACATCTTCCCCTCCCTCCTCTCTGTTTCTCCCCCTGGCAGTCTGCTCGCAGTTCTCCAAAGGTGTCTACGCCATCATTGGGCTGTATGACAGGAAGACGGTGAACATGCTCATGTCCTTTTGTGGGGCGCTGCACGTGTGCTTTGTCACGCCGTCCTTCCCCATCGAGACGGCCAACCAGTTCGTCATCCAGCTGAGGCCCGAGCTCCAGGACGCCCTGGTGGGGGTGATCGACCACTACAGATGGAACAAATTCGTCTACATGTACAGCTCTGACTCAGGTAGGCTGGCAGTGGTACAGGGCTGGAGATGATGTTTTCGCCCATCTATGTGTCTGTTTGTCTGGCTGGTTGGCTTTCTGTGCGTGCGTACGTGCGTGCGCGTGCGTGCGTGTGTGTGTGTGTGTGTGTGCGTGTGTGTCCGTGTGTGTGTGTGTGTGTGTGTGTGTGTGTGTGTGTGTGTGTGTGTGTGTGTGTGTGTGTGTGTGTGTGTGTGTGTGTGTGTGTGTGTGTGTGTGTGTGTGAGTTTGTGTTTGTGTGTGAATCTGGGGCTAATCTCACAAACTACTACACAGATAATTGTCAAACTTTTTGTGCATGCTGCCAGCAGGACTCCCCCGGATACTGTTCTAATGCTTCAACGACAACTATATTATTTTATATTTCTGTGAATTCATAACCTCATACCTACAATGCTGATACATGTCAGCAAGACTATGGAGTGGAACTAGCTTATCGGGCAAGCAGTCCGTTTAGCATATGGGATTACACACAAGCGTGTCATTTGACACCAGTTTTACAATACCTCAGAGAGACACAGACATGCACACAGACGCAGGCAAAAACACATGCATATGCACCACACACAGAGACAGAGAGTGACACACATGAGTGCCCCACAACACAAAGCAAGCAGATGCATTTATTCCGCCATACCGTTACTCATACAACGCCGCTATCATAGGCTGATATATGTATTCCCCAATATTATACGACACCTAATCTAAAACCACGTTGTCAACACACACTGTATACTCCTAGGCCTGCTGATCCTAATCATCATTTTACACACACAATGTTTACTACATGCAAGTGCATGTATGCAACAGCATGCACACATTTTTGGTGCAATGCCACACATCCCTGCCAATGTCACATTCTGCATCTTACAAGGTGCTTTGGCCTAATGGTAAATACAAATGGAGGGTAGAGCCAATACTATAGATACTATGCAGTGGAAAAGCAACTTTACACAGCCCTGCGATAGGCCACTTGCCTTGCGGAGGTAGTTTATTTCTTTGATTACTTTTAAAGCTACATTCTATGTATGTTTTATGTCCACTGTGGTAATTGCAACTACAATAAAGATGCTGGTGCGTGTAATTTTCAATCCAGTTCTGCTTCAAATTGTCAACCAGTAAAGGTGTCCTACCTACTGTAACAATAGGGTCTAACATTTCTCAATGGAAGAGTAGTCAGACCACTTCCAACCACTGCCGACGTGCTGATTATAATTTGTATTAACATATTCTATATATTGTATTAACATTAACATACTCTATATAATACAGATTGTAGATTTATTATGCCTGAGAGAGAGGGAGAGATGCAAGCTAGTCTCATCTGCTCTTCTAGATTATTGTTTCGGCCTGGCGAGAGAGTATGTTTTGCACCCTGTCTGTCCGTCCGTCCGTCTGTCCGTCCGTCCGTCCGTCCGTGTGTCCGTGTGTGTGTCTGTCTGTGAACAGCTAATCTCCAACATCGTTGGCTTGATCGCAGCGAAACTGTGCACACACACTACCTGGATGCCAATTCAGAACCTTTGCCCCAAATTTTTCACATGGGCCTGTTATAGCGCCACCAGGAGGCCGCTTTTTCCAAAACACCTTTTTTGACAGTACTCCTACAGATTTTGTCCAAACATCACGCAAATCGGTACACAGTATCTCTATAGTCATTAAACAAAACGGGTCTTTCAAATTTTTCATATTCCATCCTGATTGGCTAAAAATGGCTTCCAAAGTTTGCAGGACTGCTCCGTTTTGAACAAAATGCCTCAAATTATGAACACAGCATGCAATTTCCGTGTAACTTTGCACGCACATTCCCACTAGGCCGAGGAAGAAATGCCACTTGAACATTTTCTAATCAGCCTCATGATGGCGCTATAACATGCCGATTCGTGTTTTTACCTATAACTGCACCGATCTGTGTAAAATTTGGTATGTGCACTCCCTAGAGGTCAAGGAAAAACCTTTGCCCTGCATTTTTTACATCTGCCTTTTATAGCGCCACCAGGAGGCCGACTTATGTAAAACATATTTCTTTATATTACTCCTTCCGATTTTATCCAAATTTCACGCAAATCGGTACACATGATCTCTATAGTCATTAGATCAAGCCAGATCTGTTTCATTTTTCATATTCCATCCTGATTGGCTAAGATTCACATCTAAAGTTTGCAGTAGTGGCTTCTTTTGAACAAAATGACGCAAATCGTGAACGCAGTCTCAGATTGCGGTCAAACTTTGCACGCACATTCACACTATGTTGAGGAACAAATGCTACCCTTTTAACATTGGCCTGTTATAGCGCCACCAGCAGGTCACATTTAGCTTAACACATTTTTTGAACAAAATGCCTCAAATCATGAATGCAGTGTCCTATTGCCATGCAAGGCCTAAGAAGAAATGGCACCCTTTTCACATTGGCCTATTATAGCGCCACCAGGAGGCCACAATAACCTACCTGACCTGGCGGATACCTGTGCTCCGATGAGCACTTTTTTAGTTTTTATTTTTTTGCTTCAGTGGATTTCTTCCCTATATCATTGGTTTACTGATAGCTTTCTGCTGTATCCAGTGTTGCTGAGAGGTAACCACACACAGAAGAAAAACGCGGTCCCGCCATGCACCCAAACTTAGTTACCCCCTGAATGGGGTCGAATGTTGCACCCAAACTGCAGTTAGTCACCCTCTGAACAGGGTCATATGTAGCCATTGTGCGGCACAGACACATTTATTCTTGTCCAGTTGTGTCTCTGTACAGGCTGAGGACCCAGAAAAGAAATATTGACCTGGCACCGGCCAACAGATAAATCACACAATGGGAATGAAAGATTAAGCCATTCAGGGTACAGTTTTCACAGCCGCTCACGTAAGCAGTGTGGCGAGGAGCAGTTCTTTTGTCAGCAGTATGTGGGGGTTGAATAAGAAAATGTACAATCGTACAATTCAAGTGTGTTCTTTAAATCGTACAATTAGAGCATGTTCTTTAAATCGTGCAATTAGAGCATGTTCTTTAAATCGTACAATTAGAGCATATTCTGTAAATCGTACAATTAGAGCATGTATTTTAAATCGTACAATTAGAGCATGTTCTGTAAATCGTACAGTTAGCGCATGTTCTTTAAATCGTACAATTAGAGCATGTTCTTTAAATCGTACAATTACCAAGTTCTTTAAATGTTCCTGAACAAACAGGGAGACAATGGACCTGTTAGCACCAGGTGTATACCCCCCCGTCCCCCCGTCCGATCTCCATCCAATCAGCTGTAACCTTCCCATAATGCCGTGCCATCTGTCCCAGGTGTTGTATGTGTTGTAGCATGACCACGAGGTGTGTGAGTGTGTGTGTGTGAGAGTGAGAGCGAGAACGAGAGAAAGAGAGGAATAGTTTGAATACATTGTTTGAGTGCATACAAACGCATATTGTATGAGAGAAACTTCATGTGCAAGATTGTGTGCGTCTATCTTTGTTTGTGTACCTGTGATCAGTGATGCATGTAGATTTGTGTGACTTCATCTTAACACGGTTTTGTCTGCCACTGTGGGCTTAAAAACGGTCTCAATCCAGAACACACTTGACATAGAGCTTAGGTGGTTCTTCTCTCTAATAAAAAGTAAAGTACAGATTCTCAAATAATTTACTTCAGTAACGGTACTCAAGTAAGGGTACTTGGTTAGTGTCCACCACTGCACACACCATGGATGATGTATGATCACCATGGAAACAGTTGTTTAACCACTTTGATCCACTCATACTCACTAGTGAGACACTCAAAGGCTATTACTCTCGCTATTACACGCGCGTGTGCGTGTGTCTACCAGCAGCCCTTTGTTGACTGGATAATAGGCTAAATCAAGCTGTAGTGTGTGTGTGTGTGTGTGTGTGTGTGTGTGTGTGTGTGTGTGTGTGTGTGTGTGTGTGTGTGTGTGTGTGTGTGTGTGTGTGTGTGTGTGTGTGTGTGTGTGTGTGTGTGTGTGTGTGTGTGTGTTAGTTACAGCCTTTTCTTATTTTTTTGATGACCGGTGGAGTCGACTCAATGGAACCCCCTCAATGAACCCTGAGGGTCCCCAGACCCCACATTGAGAACCAGTGCTATATATATATATTGAGGGGAAATGGTTGCCTAGCCAGGGCTATGTAAGTTGCAGGTTGCGACCATTAGGGCGCGAGGAAGCTGAGGAATAGCATTTCTACAACATGAGGCATGTTTTGTAAGAAATAGGCCCTTCCCATAGATTTTTTGACAGTATGGATTATTATCACATGACTCACAAGATCATTTGTATCAGAATTTGGTCTTCTACAAATAGTTGACAAGTGTAGCATTTGTGGCGCTCCCCTATGGTTGCAAGTGAAATAGCTTTTCGGGTCTGTGTTGTTTGGAGTCCTTAAATTTTGGGTAGATTGGACACTGCAGGTGTATGTTTGTGCGTGTGTGTGTGCGCGCGCGCGCGCGTGTGTGTGTGTGTGTTTGTGAGTGTGTGTGCTTACGCACGCATGCATTTCCTCTATACACTACTAAAAGCATTTTGCTTTATTGACCACACTATCGAGTTATCTTACATTGGCCAAAACACTTTCATAATTCAATCCAGATGCATTACTTTTCTTTCTATAAATATTACATTTTAAGCGCATTACCCAGATTGAAAAAGGACAGAGCAATAAATCTAAGTGAATGTTGCTGTTGTTTTCCTGCAATCTCAGGAACTCTATATTTTTTTTTTTTGCCCAGATAACATTTGTCTTTATGTGTTGCAGTACAGGAGCTCTTAATGTAAAGTGTCTCTCTTTTATTTTCAAAGGCTTGAAGGGGGGGAGGGGATAGTGGGGGGGAGTGGCATTAAACAATAACAATGAAATAATAAACACAATTCAGAAAATAGTTTCTCAAAGTATGTATTTTCCTTGCTCTTGATTACCTGGTGCTCAGGTCTGCATGTGTTGCCGCTGGCCAGAAGGGTACTTATGGTGGCCAGATTCCATTATGATATTATTCTCCTCCAGGAGCCCTTAGGGGCACAATGTATACCTTGACTAGCCTCCACCAGACTGGCTCTGATTTATAGGGCTGCATCAGCCTACTAGCCACACTTTAAAAGGCAAAGAAGTATTCAATAGTGTTGCTGTGTAAATACTGTGACGAAAAAATACGAAAGAAAGAAAGAAAGAAGAATTAAAGTAAACAAACAAGCATGTATTCCATGATAATCTGCCACCAGCTCTTGGTTTGTGATTGAAATTTGTGGCTCCATTAAAATTTCTCTCTACATACGGTAAGTCAGAGATGTCTATAATGAAACGCAAAATTCAATTCCATTCACCTATCATAATTCTCACTTGTCTTCTCACTAAAACTCCTGTGCACATCTAAGCTTTTAGACGTTAAAAATACGAATGCCAAAATCCCCAAAAGTATCATGGTAGAGTTCTCAGTTGCAATGGACGTGGAGCTCTCTGTGGTGCTGAAACAAGAACCACAGACGCTGCTTGATGCTAAGGCAATGTTCAGCTCTCTGTCTCTCCTGGGCCAACTGGCCTTTCGCATGGCTATGATTGACTGCCCACAGTGTTCCCATGCCTATCATCAATTTCATGGCTCCTATTTAAATCTGTCAGTGCCAAGGACTACAATTATTCACCAATGAGAAGCACTGAATGAGAGGGGCAACATGAAATTGCACATTGGTTGGTGCAAAGCATTTCACTACTATATTTATTTTAACTGCTAAATATGCACCCCTATAATTTTCCTCCCACTCCGCTCCAATCTTCCTGTGGTTGCCGATAAAGCTTTAGTGTCGGTGTGTACATCTACTACACACGGTGGCCAAAGCCCATCCATCTTTGCATTTCTTTAATGGCTTGGTGTCACAGACAGACGGGGACCTTGAATTGCCTGGAGAGCAGCTGTCTGTACATTACAATAGACCCAAAGAAACATCTGTCAGAGGCTGTGAGTGCATGTGTTGCAGACTCTTGGCATGCCCTGTGTTATGCTCCCCCATTCTTTAATGACACCATTTTTGGCACGTTGTGTTCATCTATTTCCATAAAAAGCTTGGGACTTCTTAGAGTTCTGTGGCTATAAGCCCTGCGAATGTCCAATCATTCGCAGGGCTGAATATAAAAATCCAATATATACTGTGGCTAATATAGTAGGCTAATATAAAACATTCGCAGGCCACATCCGGCAGTGGTGGAAAGTAACTGTAGTACATGTACTTAAGTACAATTTTGAGGTATTTGTACTTTACTTGAGTATTTCCAATTTCCACTACTTTTACTTTTACTCCACTACAATGATTTGAAAACTTTAGTTACTAATTGCTTTTCAGATATAAATGATGATATAATGAAACATACATTAACCACTTTAGCCCTATTTTATAGGCTATTTTAAAATAGCCGATCTACAAGCTCACAACGCGTCGCATCGCGACGCATTGTGAGCTTGTAGATCTGCTATTTTCAAATATGTTGTACTTTTACTTTTGGTACTTTAAGTACATTTTGATGCCAATACTTTTGTACTTTTACTCAAGTAAAGTTTGAATTCTGGACTTTTACTTGTAACGGAGTACTTCTACATTGCAGTATTGATACTTTTGCTTAAGTAAAGAATTTGAGTACTTTTTCCACCTCATCCGGCCCGCGGGCTGCCAGTTTGACACCCCTGTGTAAATCAAGAGCCAAGATCGATGTGTTCTCTAATTGCCTCTTATTTCCTGCCTCAGCATGACCCCCTCAGCCCATTAGCTGCACCGCCGTCTTCCCCAAAATGCTACAGCGCATTAGCAGCCTATCAGTGACAGCTTAAGGGAGTGGGGCTGCATGTAATTTGCACTGGGATGATGTAAATCTGATCGTGCCATCCGCCAGCCAGCACACTCAAACTGATTGTTTGTTAGTGAGATGGTGAGGATTGTTCAGCCTATTGCTGTAAGAGCAGTGATAACTCACCTGCACACACCTGTGTGCCTAATGAAGTGTCCACTCCTTGCACTTGGATTATCATTCTGATGGATTTGTTTATCGGGAACAGGAGGGAAGCTGTTCGGAATGAGCTGTGTTCATTTGTATTGTAACACGTAATAGAAATACTGCACGCTATGAAATTAGATGGCACATCATTTGTTCATGTCCCATGTTGTAGTGAAAAAATAATCATTTTCAAATGGATTGCCTTATGTAAAGCCATATAGACCAGTCGTCCATTACTTCTAATTCCTTGGGGGGTACCAGGGGGTCCTCAGCTAAATTAGTTAATATAGCGTCACAATCATTATCACAAACAGTATATTTTATACTTTGGCTAATCAAAAATAGCAGATATACAAGCTTGTAGATCTGCTATTTTTGAAAAATCCCTGGCACAAAATATTTTTGAGATCGGGGGGGGGGTCCCCGGCCAAATACATATCATTCTTTTTTATTTTTTACATGAAACAGTTTGTTTACATCCAGACCCCTTTCACCAGCAGGCCACACTGATCTGTAGTTCCTATACAGTTCCCAGGGTTCTTAGTTCCACCTGACCTCTGAGTCCCCCCCTCCATTCTCACCAGGACTGTCTGTACTACAGAAGGTTCTGGACACGGCGGCGGAGAGGAACTGGCTGGTGACCTCAGTCAACGTGGAGACGATGACGGAGGCCTCCTTCCAGAAGGTGTTCCAGGACCTGGACAAGAGGAAGGAGGGACAGATCATCATTGACTGTGAGACCGAGAGGCTCACCGGCATCCTCAAAAAGGTAAAGGAAAGCTTTTCACTGTCTGCTGTTGCCACGGTGATATGTATTTACCTATGTGGCACTCCAACTATGCATTTATACTGTATGTGTTCAGGTGGTCTCTGAATTTTTACTTTGACTGTCACTGTGGTTTGCATATTTTAGAAGTAAGTCCACATACCCTACCTTGAAGCATTTATTGTTTAAGTCGTATTTATTATTTTCCAGACATGACATCACGCCTCCAGTCAATTTTTTTTATAGCACATTTATTCTTTCACAAAGGCACAGTGCCAGGGTTATGCAGGTGCTTATCAGATGAACAAAGGAGGGAGGATAGAATGAAGAAAAGATGGATAAAAAAGAGAAAGCAGTGGGTCGGCCAGGCCGTCCGGTTTGGTGTTTTGTCTCCTGGAGCATCAAAGGACAGGAGAGATAAATAACATGGCGCTGACATTCAGAGAAGGCGTTTCGCCAGTCACAGGATCTGCACTTACTCACCACTGTACTGCCTTAGGAACCTTGCACACACACACACACACACACACACACACACACACACACACACACACACACACACACACACACACACGCACACGCATGCACGCACGCACGCACCCACACACACTTGGTGGAACAACATGATGGAACTGGTTCGTGCTGGTTCATACCCGCACACAAGAGCAATCGTCTCATCATCAATGTATGTATCGCTATACGACACACATGAATCATCACACTAACCCATTCACGCATACTGTGACACACACAAACACATACTGTACACACAAATTCACCCACACATATATACACACCACCCACACATCCAGACGTGTGCATGCTGGCACAGGGTGAGTGTTATTGATGGCCTGGTGTCCACAGTTAAGGTTATTGCATCAGTTCTCACCAGTTTACAGGAGCTGAGCCTGAGAAGTTCTGCTTCCAGACAGCAACCATCCATCACACACATGTTCTCCCTGCCTGCGCGCACACACACACAAACACACAGATATTGTACACACACACACATACACACACACACACAGACACACCATCACACACATGTGTACGTGTGTCTGTCTGTCTGTGTCTGCGGCTAATCTCGGAAAACCACTATTCCCGCTTATGGGCAAACTCATATATGGGTATGCCCATATATGGATATATACTGATGGTTCATGAACCGTCTGAACGACCGACTTCAAACTCGGTGTGCATGTCTCCAAGGACCCGAGGGAGTGCGTTGCCCAGCATAGATGCTTGCCGATATAGATCTTCAGAGATTGTGTGCCCATTTCTCACATTCACTCATCAATATTACGTCACTGCCCCGAATGGGTGCTTGCCCGTCGCCCATGAATGACAGACAGTGAAGGTGTCAGCTGTCCCAGATATGGAGTTCCACATGGCTCCAGACTGCCCTCCTACTGTGATAACGTGTGCTGCAGTATGCATAATATACACCGGCCTCCTCTGCCCTCTAAACTGGCTCCAGTGTTCATCTGGTACCAGAACACAGATTTTCTTCAGATAACGCCACTGACAGCATCCTGAGGGCATCTGTTCTACTCTCTCCTTAGATTCAGAGCATCCACAGAATACATAAGTACGCCCCTGGATAATTTATTTATTTTTCTGACTCGATTTTATCGCAGATACATGAACAGACTGCACTTTAAAATCCTGCGTGTTCATTTCACTCAGAGTGAACAAATGGCTCCATTTGCTTACTTGCAGACTTAAATGAACGCACAAGATTTTCCTGTGTTGTTCTTCCAAGCTCCAGGCTGAGCTGCAGGGTCTGCTGTGTGTTGGAGTCACCATTAATAACAAATGTCACCGTCTGCCATCCCCCCGAGCATCATTAAACACACACACACACACACACACACACACACACACACACACACACACACACACACACACACACACACACACACACACACACACACACACACACACACACACACACACACACACACACACACACACACACACACACACACACACACACAATAAGCACATGCCCAAGCACACACACATGCTACCTAGACATGTAATTGCACACGCAAATAGACACTGGGCGTGCGCACATGCATACTCATACACATCATACTGTACGTGCACACATGGTAAGGTATGTGAAAAATGTGGTCATTGCACAACACGAAAATAAAGATGAGATGGGAGGAGATGAGAGGATAGGAGAGGGGGTAGGTGAGAGAGAGAGGAGAGGAGAGAATGTAGGGCTTGAGTACAGAGGAGCCGAGAAAAGGAGACATCAAAGGGAATAAGGAAGGTCAAATCAGTCTCTAATTGACCCCTACATTTTCTTCAAGTCACTTTTGTAATTTTACGGGTCAACCGTTATTCTGCACTTTGTCTGTTTGTTAGAAGACTTCTCATATGAGGATTGAATGTGATCTCCGTTCTGCTAGTATCCTCATTATTCACACTGTGAGATCACAGGAAAAGCATGTAAAATGAATATTCAACATTGTGTTTGTCTGTCTCATTGCCCCAATTACTGTCTGTCCTGAAATTTACAAGGTCCCCACCAGATATTCTGAAATAATGAAAGTGTCTCTCCTCCTCCTTCTCTTCTTCTCCTCCTCACTCAGTTGTCTTTATCAGTCCGTCTCTCAATTCAAATACATTAAATTCTAGTATTTCTTATTCTTTTTCTCATTAACACTTCATCTCTGCCTGTCTCTCTGTCTGTCTATCTATCTGTCTGTCTGTCTGTCTGTCTCTCTTACACTCTCTCACACACACACACACACACACACACACACACACACACACACACACACACACACACGCACATACACACACTTATCAACTGCCTCTGTCTTTTTGTTCCAGATTGTTGAACAAGGCAAGAATGCGAAGAGTTATCATTACATCCTGGCTAATCTGGTAAGGACTCTGTCACATCAATAACACTCTGTTTGCATTCATTGATTCCCTGCTGACGGAGACATTTCTCTTCACGACTCACTTCACCTTCTACAGTCCCTTTTACGCTGCTACAAAAACATGGACTCCAGACGCTAAATGCTTCATTACCTTTATAGCGCACTTACCAAATCACCTGTCCTGCATGTATTAATGTTGTCCCAAGCTGCTTAGTTTTATCTCTTAAATACCCTCCCCAATACACCCTCACGCACACATGCACGCACACACACACACACACACACACACACACACACACACACACACACACACACACACACACACACACACACACACACACACACACACACACACACACACACACACACACACACACACACACACACACACACACACACACTGTGAACAGAACAGGTGAGTCTGATTATATGTGAGAGGAGACAGAAGCTTGTCTATAGAAAGGAGTCCAGAGCTGCAGTGAGGCAGACAGACACATAAAGGTCAGACACTAATATGCAATAGCTCTCTTTGTTCGCTGCCATTTTCCCATCATGTCACGTGGTATTTTGGCAGCTCTAGCAGCATTTAGCCTCACTAAAATAGCCAAATGAAGGGTAAATTGATATGAAGAAAAGCCACAATAATAGTAGCATTAATATGCAGCTGTCAGTCCCGACGATTTTTCACTGCTGCAGATTTTAGATCACCCTCTTGTCTGCCCAGTTTTCTTGATTACATTTTAAATGATGAAGCTTGGACAGCAATAAAGGCTAATAACCAAAACAGCCACAATAATGTGTAATGGCTCCATTAAACATTAAAAGGCCTGTGCGACAATGACTTTTCCCCGATTGATTTTCTCTTTTTGTAAACCTCGTGTGTGTGTGTGTGTGTGTGTGTGTGTGTGTGTGCGTGTGCGTGTGCGTGCATCCATGCGTGTGAGTGAGAGATCGAGGGAGATCAGAGACATAAGCGAATCAGGGCTTCATGGAATGTTTCCTTTACTTCTGAGAATCAGGAAGGACCGGTTTCTATAGTAACCTGTCCAGCTCACTGCACTGCATTAACTGGCACATGGAGCAGAGACAAAAAAAGACTCAGCTGAGAAATACAGACACCTGGCAGCACACGCACTGGTACAATAGACAGACTGAGGAGAGGGGGGTGAATGAAGGTTGGGGGCAGGGGAGGTAAGGGAGGTAAGGATGCGCGTGGTTTAATTTGTGTCCTTTGGTTGTTGTTTTTTCTGTTTTCCCCGACATCCGCCTGCCTCTATATGTCATAGTACAATGATTGATATAAGATTGTGGAAAGTGAAGTCTGTTAACTCGCCACTCAGAACCTTTGTGCACTGTATTGGTCCGTATTTTATGTGTTTTAATCCCGTCTGTGCCTGAGCGCCATTTTATTCCTCCGTTTAGATCCTGTTCATACCAAGTGTAATACCGGCTTTCACCTGATGTGCCCCACATATTTATTGAAAACGATGGACTAATACTGTGCACACAGGTTTGGAATGGAGTTTTAACACCCATGGCTTAAAATGTTATGTGCCTCTCAAATTGTATTAGAGAGAGTAGGAAACTGTATGGAGGGGCTGGTCTATATACTTTGGTGTATGGAACCTGAATACATGGTGATTGTGTTTCAACACTTCTCAAACCTCTTCTTTTTTGATGGAATTCAGATACTTTATGCTAGTTCTCAGATATCCCTAATAGTATGTACAGAGAAGTACAGGCTTTGCGGGCAGATGTCCAGTGACTATATGGACCAAGAGACCAACACTATCATAGATACATACGCAAATGTCTGACTCGATAAAATACATCTATGATAGTTTTGATCCAAGGCTATTCACCATACAATTTGTCAACCAACGTCGTGGCTACAAGGCTGATTGACGTTGTGTTTTAATGTGGAAATATTATATGGGAACTGTGCAAGTAAGTGAGAGTAGCAGTGGCTCTAGAGGTAGAGCAGTTGTTTGGAAATTAAGAAGGTTCCGGTTTGCTCCCTGGCCCCTCCCACTGAACCCTTAAGTGCTCCCGATGAGCGGTCGGTTGGTGTCTTGAATGGTTGCCTCTGCTGTCTCTGTGTGTGAACGGATCAATGTAACGCACATTGTAAAGCACTTTGGATAAATTACAAGCCCTACTGATAGATGTTGTATCAACAAACGTTGTTCAGACGGCTAACTGATTTCAGGATGTTTGAAGGGAGGACGTAATTTAATGTTTACATTTCTCTCTCTCTCTCTCTCTCTCTCTCTCTTTCTCTCTCTCTCTCTGACAGTTTTCTCCTAAACATCTTTTGACTTCCCCTCCCTTCCTCTCTCCTTCCTTCTCTATCATTCTTCTCCCCATGCTGAAAGACGACCTCCCTCTCTCTCTCTCTCTCTCTCTCTCTCTCTCTCTCTCTCTCTCTTCCTCTCTCTTCCACCCCCCCCCTCAAAGTCACTCTTTTAGCACGTAAACGAATGTAAACAAAGTCGATTCAGACAATATAGAGCATCACCAAACCCAGTACTATTTTTTTTTTAAATAAAAATGTCAACTTCCTGTTGATTTAGCTATTTTTATTAGAAAGAAAACCTGGACTGGAACGGCGGATCCGGATCCGGATCTTCAAATAGTAAAATCAACAGGAAGTTGACATTTTTATTAAAAAAACAAACAGTACTGGGTTTGGTGATGTTCTATATTGTATGAATCAGCTATGTTTGGGTTCATTTATGGGTTAAAATAGTGACTTTGAGAGCTGTTTTACTGTACAATGTAAGTCAATGAGGAGCATATTTTGAATTATCAATTTCTAATCAATGGAGCAATTATTTTTGATTTCTTGTCCACCTTTGGAGTTACATCATGGCAAGGTAACTACACAACCCAAACCTCTACCAAAGTGGTCTTACCCTTTAACAGTAAATCACTCGATTCTCCTTCCAGGACCTTCCACCAGCCCTCCATTGTTCCTGGTGAACAGAGTAAAATAACTGAAGTCTATGAGGTTCAGATCGAATATTTCCATCCATTCTCACCCCTCTCTCCCTCAGGGAAATGAGACTCTAGAATAACGTGAAATGTAGTTCTCATTCTCACCCCTCTCGCTCTCAAGAAAGATGGAAGTGACACCTCTGTAGAATAACCCCCCTTAGCCAAGGAGAGGGATACGTCGTTTTCATTATATGTTTGACCCTACACTCTTACGGTCACAGCTAAAAGGTTTTAGAATGTAATGTAGCAGACAGTATGGAACACTGCTGTTACAATACACAAATCACTATGCTTTTTTGCCATGAATGTATCAAGACAATATTGCCAAAGTAACAGAATAATCGGATTAATAAAGAAAATACAGGAAGGAAAACATAGGTAATATCCTACTATAATTCTACTATGCTGCTACTATACAATTAGGAAACCTCTGTCAGTTTTGTGAACTCTCACTCAATTAAGACTGCTGTAGTGAAAGGCCCTCATCCATTTTTCTCCTGAGTGGGATGACAAATAGATTTAAAATTGCACACAGGCATTGACTGTGGGCATATGCAGGGAGTGAGAAAGCTGATTCTTCACTTTTCCCACTTATAAGCTGTTCATTAGCACTCAATTAAGACTGCTGTGGGTGTACTCGTATCATGGGGGAGTGACTCATGGAAGCAGTGCCAGGGTTAATTGATCGGCAGGTGTTTCCAGTGGACCGTTCGCTAAATCCCACTAGTTCAGCAATCATCGTTAACGACCATAGACTAGGACAAAGTCCCATTCATATCATATAATCAATATGAACTACATGAAATCAGCAACATTCAATAACATTATAACACTATGGTCAAACGCTGCTGCTGTGGGATTCCAGGATGGAGGGTGCATTGTTTACAATGCAGGCTATGGCTGTGGTTTCAAACATACACACAAATACACAGCTTAACATCGGGAACATTTTTGCCAGACCCAGGGGGTCGGCCTACAGGAGGCTTTGTCGGTCGGTCGGTCTGTCCCTCTTTTCCTCTGCACAGACGTCATGCGAAGTCCGGCCATTCAGATTTCAACCACTAGGGGTCTGGCAGTGCTCCGAGGAGCACTTTTTCTAGTTCTCGGTAGTTATGCCCCTCTCCGCATGCGTAGAAATACATTTTATATAGGGTGACCAGACGTCCCGGTTTGACCGGGATTGGCGAGAACAGACATGCACAAACCTGATGATTTTTTTTGGCAAAAATAGCCGCGCAAAAAAAAGTGGTGGGTTGAAGTGGTTAAAAAAAAACGTCCTATCACACAAAGATTTGACGGTCCCCCTGTGGTAACTCTGAGGATCCCCTAGGGGTCACGGAACCCATGTTGAAGACCCCTGGTCTACAGCATATGGAGGTCAGAAAACAGCCTTTACAGAATGGTTGCTCACATTGTGTATCTATCTCTTCATAATATCTTGTCTGTGTGCTTCAGGGTTTCCTGGATATTGATTTGACAGACCTAAGGAAAGGCGGAGCAAACATAACAGGCTTCCAGCTGGTCAACAACTCGGCGCCAGAGGTCAGCCGTGTGGTCCAGCAGTGGATGGACTTTGACCACAAAGATGCCAAAGTGCCCAAGAGAAGCCTGAAGGTATTTAATCCCCCTATCTGTGTCAGGTTTACATCTTTCTACTGCTTAATTCATACTCCATAGCAGGAGGTGTCACTTGCCAAAAATAACAGATCTACAAGCAAGCATGCTTTGATGGACACCCTTGACAATTTAAAATGCTAGAATGACATGTCTAAACAAAAATGTACAAGTAATTGAATACAGACAATTGAATATGGCAGAGTATTAACAATGGTGAATGCAGTAATACCACCAGCTGCCCAGTTTCAAAATGGTGAACACATGAACTGAATAGTAGCAAACTAGTTTTACAGTGTGTTAATCAGCTTGATTACAAGCACTCAAGAATTAACTCATTCACTGCCAATGACGTCTTTTGACGGCTGTAAATCGAAAGCCCTCACTGCCAATGACATATTTTGACATTTTGCACACAGAACCAGGAGATAACGTGATCCAAAGATTTTACTGCTCCATTCACTTCCTGGTTAAAGTATTTGGGAAATATTCTGTATCTCGCTCCTGTGTTTTACTATGTATTTTTGGCAAGACATGCTATTTTCAACGGCGTATGACAAGCGAGCGGGAGCTGGCGCTGAATTTTTTGTGAAACCCTCCGTGATTAGCAACCATCAGGGGATCTAGATATTCTGTGACTACTTGAAAAGCTAAGAAAATCGCAAAATCGCTGGCAGTCCGGGCTTTTTGAGCTATTTAGTGAATGGCAGTGCATTAGTTAACGTGCATATGGAAAATATAGATTGTGTATGGGACCTGAGATAATTGTATCTGATATAAAGTGTTATTAGCTGTTGTGTCTCTGCAGTACACAGGTGCTCTGACCTACGACGGGGTGAAAGTCATGTCGACGGCGTTCCAGAACCTGAGGAGACAGAGAATAGATATCTCCCGTAGGGGCAACGCCGGAGAATGTCTGGCCAACCCACCCGCTCCCTGGGGACAAGGCATCGACATCCAGAGAGCACTACAGCAGGTCACCACACACACACACACACACACACACACACACACACACACACACACACACACACACACACACACACACACACACACACACACACACACACACACACACACACACACACACACACACACACACACACGCACACACACGACTACATGCAGACACTGCGAAACAAAGTGTCACATGCACACAGACATAGATACATGCACACACCGTGTACAGTGCATAGACACCAAGTGGCCACCACATGCACAGAAGCACACACACAACAACATGTCTATGTGTGCATGTTGACACATACAGGCTAAATCACACACAAACACACACACACATGTGCACGCACACACATACGCAAGCACGCACACACACACACGCAAGCACGCACACATACACACATAAACACATGCAAATACATAAATCCATGCGTGCATTCATGCAAGTGTTTGAGTGGCACATTGACTAACAGTTCCTGAACCAGGGCTGGCTGAACAAATGAGGTCTCGTTCTGTCGCATAAAGTTCACATTAAGTCCCTGCAGACCAGTATCGAATGTGACATCACTGCTAGTAAACACACCCCTGAGCATCATGGGATATGGCATCAACAATTGAGTTCACTAATGTAATGGTTGTACCAGCCACACTACTCAATGGAATAGCGAGGCACTCTCCCCAACATTTCACATGCATATGGAAACGTACTTGCGCACAGCACACACCTAACGTTTTCACACTGTATAGAGTAGAGTTTCACTTGTTGTTCGGAATGCATCAGTGCATCCCAAAGAGTGTGCAGCGTGCGCGTGTGTGTGCGCGTGCGTGCGTGTGTGTGTGGCCTGAGGCTCTGTCTGTGGAATGGCTGTGCAAAGGTCTGGTCAATGTAACCATCTGCCTGAGGGTGGACTGGAGATTGAGGCTGCTCTTGCTCAATTAACTCCCTCACACAGCCAAGAAAAATACTGCAGTGTGTGTACACACACACACACACACACACACACACACACACACACACACACACACACACACACACACACACACACACTGTGTGTATGTCATTAACCTCCGTAGGCACACATGTACTGTAGCACATTCACAAATAAATGAACACTATGCAAACGCATTCAACCCAAGCTAAACACGCAATGGCAATGTAAACAGTTGACACATAAATGTTCTGCTGCTGGTTGATGGAACATTAATCTCATGCATGATGAGATGAGTTCCTCCTCTTTCCGCTCTGATGCCATGTGTTTGACCTTCACAGGTCCGCATCGACGGGCTGACGGGTCACATCCAGTTCAATGAGAAAGGCCGCAGAATCAACTACACTGTCAGCGTTATGGAACTGGCCCCCTCTGGACCCAAGAAGGTGAGTCTGCTGTCTGGGCTGTGAGGTGACAGAAACAGACTTGGGGTCACAAGAAGGTCACCGTATCAATTCCTTGAATTGGCTTGGATCATCTGGGTGGGGAAAGTGTCCAATCTTAAAGAGTTGGAGATGAATCATTGTTGTACTATGTATATGTTTGTTTGTTTGTTTGTTTGTTTGTTTGTTTATTGTTCCCCCTACTTTAACGTGTCCTGTTTGTTGTAGGTGGGCTACTGGAATGAAGATGAGAAGTATGTGAGCACAGCGGCCTTCGTGAGAGGCAGCAATGAAACATCTGGCCTCCAGAACAAGACCTACATTGTCACCACTATCCTGGTGAGTCTCTGCGTGTGCATGTGCGTGTGTGTGTGCGTGTGCGTGTGCGTGTGCGTGTGCCTGCCAAGGACGTAAACGTACGTCTTTTCTTCTTTTTTTATTCCACAAGAGGGCGCTCTAACAAAACTTAGGAATGATCCTTTGGTGCTGTGAGAAGGAATGTTGTTTTGCTGCGTTTTAATCTCAGGCAGTCAATGTGTAAAGACTATTCTGATTCCTTTTTTTTTACCCAGGGGAGGTTCACTGAGAACGAATTATGTTTTTCAGGAACACCCTGCTTCACACTCACACAGACACACACACATTAAAACCTGGGAGCTGCCCGGTACAATCACAGTCTTATGCTGTTGGCCACTGAGCAGCTCCACTGGAGCAGTTGGGGGTTCAGTGCCTTGCAATCGTGAAGTTCTGAGTTCTTGTGTACTGTAGGGTAATGATGATTACGGTATCTGGTCATGTGCTAGTAGGTGGTTGCAGGTGGAAGGCAACACTCAGCATCCACGTTAAGCTATCTCAGATTCATGTCATTAGATGGAAGAATACAGTACCACATGTATGGTATGCAGTCAGGTGTAAGTTTGGCTCAGGGACAACCCTGTCATGCAGAGTCCTTGGGAACTTTGGATGTTAATACTTATAAACCCTATATATTTTTTTTGACCGGGGTCCCCCCGGGGTATAGCCTTGTTCCCCTAATTTTCTCCCCTCCACCAAATCTCTTTGCTGAAAATAGCCAAGCTACATGCTCACAATACGCCTCATTGCATCACGTGAGCTTGTAGATCTACTATTTTTGCCGAATGTTTGCTTAATTTTTTCAGAATGTTTGCCATGCCCAGAATATGGTTCAATGGTTAAAATCACGTCGTGTTTTTGAAAACATTACTAGGCTGACACTGATGCGATGCACTGCAATATCTTTTAGGCTTGCATCACAACTGCAGTGTTATTATAGAACAGCCACATACAGTAGCTGTGTACGGCTTGGCAGTAGATGGGCAGCAGACCTCCACTGCGCAGGTTAATGGGGTAAGGGATTTCTATGGCGTGCCTCTTTGCAAACCCTGCTGTTCTGGCTGGCGGACACAGCTAAGACTGGGTTAGGAGGCGATATGGAGGAGCATGGTTGAATGAGCTCAGTCTAGCACCCAGCACCACCAAGGAATTTCACTAAAACCAGGCCATGGAGCAGAGCTACAGTATAAGGTTGAGTTTTCTTGGAATGTGTCATTAGGCAGACATTGTAAGATCACCCAATGTGTACATTACAATAAGATCATGTTTCAGTATTTGTTTTTTGCGGGTGAGTCAAGTCATGTTCAGATTGATCTTCTGACATTTTCCACAAATCAAAAAAGTTGTTGAATGAGTTAACAGCCACGTTATGGGAGGGGTGGGTAGCATTTGTTTTGGTTCACTTTCGCTTTTAACTTTAGTTGCTGGTGGTTTTAGGAGTTCAAGAGAGAGGAGTAACGTTGCACCTCAATTCCCCTTTCCCCATTGTGGAGCACAATGGAAACAAGCTACAGCTTTTTTGTGTATAGTCCACGTTGGTGTTTTCCTAATGAATGACATTGTTGGGATTTATTTAAACTGCCAGTAAAGTACCCTATCTATCTATCTACCCCTAGGCTGGGACCGTAACAGAACAGAACACTCAAATTCATCATGTTAAATTACATTTTTAAGAGACTCAGCAATGAGGTTGAAAAAAGTATGAATTAATCTGAGTCTTATTATCCATATATTGCATAGGGCGAGTGTCCATTGCCATCAGCCAATTTGCCATGCCACAAAAAAACTAATGTTGTGTGTCTCCAAAGACACAAGATAGCTTAGCTGAGTGCATGGTGAAGAGAGAGAGAGGGAGAGAAAAAGAGATGCATTTATGTCTAGTACCCCTGCCTACAGTACACTTTATTGCTAATATCTATTAAGATATGATCAAATACCTCTCATCACGTAAGAATGTTGTTCATAGGCTCCTGGCTTTCTTTACATGTGTCTGTAGCTACAGTAAAGTCATCATCAATTGGGGCTCTGAGGGCGCACATAATGTGCTGTCTCTGTTATGCTTTAATATGCAAGTTAAAAACGAATCTAAGAGAATGAGCATGTGATTGTTAAGTTGATATGTCAAGATATCACAGAGATATTAGGCTACAATGATTCTGCCTCACAGCTAGAAGGTCCTGGGTTCGATTCCCGCCGGGGACGCTGTGGGCGCTGGGGGCGTGTTCTCTCCTCCGCGTCATCAGTGCCCATACCCTAGGTGGGGTTGGCGAAAGGGCCTTTCTGTGTGGAGTTTGCATGTTCTCCCCGCGTCCCCTAGGGTAGTACTAGGTGCGTTATTATGAATCCCACGCCAGGTCCTGGCAAACCTGCTGTGATTGGTCAGTAGTCGCTGTGATTGACAGTTCTCGTTTTTGCTACTATGCCTATACCTAACCTTAACCCTAACCCTAACCTCAGTAAAACTATGCCTAAACCTAACCCTAACCCTAACCCTAACCTCAGTAAGACTATGCCTAAACCTAACCTTAACCCTAACCCTAACCTCAGTAAAACTATGCCTGCCAGGGAGCCAATCAGACAGGTAAGGCGGGTCTAAATCCTGGAGCGTTGGTGGGATCCATAATCAGGCGTACTAGGTACCCTCACAAAAAACATGCAGTAATCCTTGTCTCTGCTGCCTCCCCCTGGTCAGCCGGGGCGTCTGATGGAGGGGAAAGGAACTGGTTGGAATAACGTGTTCCTTCCACTCGCTATGTCCTCCCGGGGAAACTCCCCCCTGTCAGGCGATAAGAAGCGGGCTGCTCACTCCTCATGCGTTGTAGGGAAGCTTGAGCTCAGTTCGGGGCTCTCCCCAGGCTGGCAAAGGGAGAGTAGTGCCCAGGATTACAAGCTTAGGCATTAGCACTGGGTGAAAAATGGGTTACAAAATTATGGGATAAAAAAAATAAAAAGGCTACAATGATTCTGTAAGTGTCAATAATGCCTCTGCATTTGGTCCATCTCGTTTCCATGTGATGTATTGGTGAGCAGAGAGCTTTTGTTTCCCCCACGTCTCCTGACATCATTATATCACTGTGTGTGTGTGTGTGTGTGTGTGTGTGTGTGTGTGTGTGTGTGTGTGTGTGTGTGTGTGTGTGTGTGTGTGTGTGTGTGTGTGTGTGTGTGTGTGTGTGTGTGTGTGTGTGTGTGTGTGTGTGTGTGTGTGTGTGTGTGTGACCTTTCTCTCCGCTGTGTACCTGGGGTCATTTTCTCTGCCAGCAGGTGACCCATAGCAGCTGTGTGTAACCATGATTACCTTCCTCTCAACCGTAACCCACAGGAGGGCTGCTCATCTTAACACCATCATGAAATATGGAAGTAGGATTTGCTGTGCTCACTGTAGTCTTAGCTTTATGTAACTCTGCCAATTGTAACGACCTGAGGGAACTGGGGCCTCCGTGGTTCGATGGTGGACAATTCAAAACTGACCTGCTTCAATCCCACTTCCAATGCACTATTCACTTCTTGGCTGCTTGCCTTTGATTTATCTGTTGACTGTTGGAACATCGAAATATTCTGAGAGAGAGAGAGAGAGGGAGAGAGAGAGAGGGAGAGAGAGAGGGGGAGAGAGGGAGAGAGGGAGAGGAAAAGGCCCCAGGTGTCATGTCAGCTGTGATCTTCTCAGGATGTCCAATCAATTTGCATGTACGTGTGTGTGTGTGTGTGTGTGTGTGTGTGTGTGTGTGTGTGTGTGTGTGTGTGTGTGTGTGTGTGTGTGTGTGTGTGTGTGTGTGCGTGTGCGCGCGCGCGCGTTGGTGTGTCTTTGTGTGTGCACATGCATGTGTGTATTGAATATCATCACTCTTTCTTCCTTTTTTCTTGTTTTGTGAAAAGCTTCAGCTGCTTAAATAGGGGATAAACGCAAGTCGTGATCTTTGTGCCTTGGTGAAATTATGCATCAAACAAATGTATAATGCCGTATTAAGTTCATGCTTAGTTAAGTTCATGCAACCTAACTATGTAATTACACTTTATCTGTCTCTGAATTTATTACATCAGAACTTTGCCCTGCTGCTGCTCACACTGGTTACTCCTATATTATGTCCAAGGCTAATACCTTTCAAGAGATATAGCATATTAATGTATCAGCTCAAGTACTGTGCAGTAATGTTATGTATATGGAGGGGAAAACAATGTGTTACACAGGACAGATAGTAATATCCTGAGTGTAAAATTTAGAGTGTTGTGTCCATGTACACTCTGTACAGTAACTAATGAACTCTCTGGATTTTAGCCAACATAAAATGCTTTTTCGAAGCTCAGAGTAGCTATGGTTTCTGAGTTTGATTGCATTCATGAGTCCGCATTCAAACGCAAGTCCGTGTTCATCCGCAAGTCCGCGTTCATCGGTTCTGACCGCGGCCTGACCACTTTCATGGATACCAGGCTGTCTACCACCGACAAGAAGTCAGATTTAAAACAAGACCAGGCCTCTTAGGCCGATGCGCAATTAAGTACATTGGACAATTGCAATCTCTCCAGGGCTGTTAAAAGAGCTTCACTAGAGTAGTGTTTCAATGATCTGAATCTGATTGAAATGCTACTTATGCAAGATACACAAGACTGTGCTAAAAGCAACACAACATCAGCAATAATACTGGATATGCCATGAAAAAAAGAAAGAAGAATAAGATAATGTAAGGCAATTAAAAAAATAAGGAATAAGATGAAGCCTCATGGGAAATGTCTTTAGCTGTAGTGGGGGGAGGGGGGGGGTTAGTTTACTGTCTGGATTTATAGAATGTACTTGTATCCAGATGTATTTGTGTGTACTGTGCAGTATTGATTTGATTGATTGTATTCCTTTTTTGCTCTTATTCTTTTGTATATTGTATATGTCCTTGTTCAGGGCTCTGACAGCCGCCGGGGGAAAAAACTCTTCTTGAGCCTTCAGTCCCGGGGATTGAGACAATTCAAAGGCTTCCCAGTCCACATAATTCTTTTAGCTCTACTCAAGCATCTACTGACGTAAATGTCCTTCAGTGGTACACTCAGCTGAATCCTTCAACTTATGTAGAACTTGCATATCTCGGGAATGGCTATTTCCATACCATACATTGATGCCCCCCCGTCAGGATACTCTGGCTGGTAGCAGAGTAGAAAGACTTCAGGACTTTCTGTGACACCTTGAATTTCGTTTACTGCCTGAGGCAGTTTCCTCGCCTTCTTTGCCACAGACTGCGTATGCATTCTCCAGGTCAGCTGCTCAGTGATGTGCACAAAAGCTTGGCGATATAGGAGATAATTCACACCTATTCTCATCCCTCCCTGTTGTAGGAGTCCCCATATGTGATGTTGAAGAAAAACCATGAGCAGATGGGGGGGAACGATAAGTACGAGGGCTACATTGTGGAGCTGGCCGCAGAGATAGCCAAGCATGTGGGCTACCACTACAAACTGAAGGTTGTCTCTGATGGCAAGTACGGAGCCAGAGACGCAGAAACCAAGATGTGGAACGGCATGGTGGGAGAACTGGTGTATGGGGTGAGTGAGCCCACTTACCCACCTACTGTAGCTGTGCATAATAATATTTAAAACCTTTGTTTTAGATGCACTTTCTATTACCTCACATTTCATTTCATGTTCCCTCGCTCTCATCCATCCTCCCAGGACAGAGACAGCCATGATGAAAAGATGACGGTCTTTCATTGTTAACACATTGTTCTTTCTCTTCTTCGTGTGTGTGTGTGTGTGTGTGTGTGTGTGTGTGTGTGTGTGTGTGTGTGTGTGTGTGTGTGTGTGTGTGTGTGTGTGTGTGTGTGTGTGTGTGTGTGTGTGTGTGTGTGTGTGTGTGTGTGTGTGTGTGTGTGTGTGTGTGTGTGTGTGTGTGTGCGGGGACTGTGCATGCATGTGTGCGTTCATATGTACATGCACATGTCCCTTCCTCAGAAAGCTGATGTGGCTGTGGCTCCTCTGACCATCACTCTGGTTCGGGAAGAAGTGATCGACTTCTCCAAACCCTTCATGTCTTTGGGGATCTCCATCATGATTAAGAAACCCACCAAGTCCAAACCGGGGGTGTTCTCCTTCCTGGACCCACTGGCCTATGAGATCTGGATGTGCATTGTGTTCGCCTACATCGGCGTCAGCGTGGTTCTGTTCCTGGTCAGCCGTTTTAGTCCGTACGAGTGGCACGCAGACGACTATGATGATGGGGCCGATCCACAGTCGCCCACCCAGCCCTCGGCCTCAAATGGGGTCCAGCCAGGCCAACCGGGTGGCCAGGCAAACCCCAACCAGCAGAGCCCGGAGCAGACAAATGAGTTTGGCATCTTCAACTCCCTGTGGTTCTCCCTGGGAGCATTCATGCAGCAGGGCTGTGACATCTCCCCAAGGTAAGCAGATGACAAGGACACAAGGCTTGTTTATCATTACATACAGCACAGAACTGCTTTTTCTCTGCTGCTTACTGCACTGCCAAGAGTTCAATATGTTGTTTTCTTGTTCCAGTCAGGCTGTGCTTTGCTTGTGGGGAGATTTACGTCTACATTGGTTAGTTATCGCACAGAATTGAGATGAAAGTTAAGTGTATAGTGTTGTTCAAATTTTCCCTATATGGCCATTACTCGTCCTAAACTTTTAGACCAATTGAAAGTATGTTGTTCTTTCTGTAGTTAGTTACGTTTTAAACGTTTTAAATCCCATCAGAACATCCACCTTGTGGGGGCGGGAGCATGTTGATGCATAGTGGCTACAGTATATGAACAGTTGTTATTGTAATAATTTAGCGCGTTGATGAGGTCTATCTATCTTCTTTTTTATTATTTTCAAAACTTTTTGGGGAACACCTAGGTGATACAAGTCAGACTCTTGAAGGACTCTTGTTGAGTATCCCAGTGTGGGGATGGATCAGTGTCTTATCACTCCCCTGGAGCGCTCTCCTGAGCGCTGCTATAGAACCACCCTCAAAAAGATCACCAATTAAAAATCTCATTAATGTGTCTGAAATTAGAGACACTGAGGGGTTGACTTTCTGAGCTTTCCGGAGGGACTTGAATGTAGAGGAGAGGAGAATATCAACATTAGCAGCCTCAGATCTAAACCAACAGAGACTGGTGGTGATTGGGTTATTATGGATAGAGAGAGAGATTTTGTCATGTGTCTGTCTATGCATCCTAGAATTTACATTAGACAGTTAATATGCATCCTAGAATTTACATTAGACAGTTAATTAAATTACAATTTTCCTCATACTGAGACTGACTGATGAGGATTTCCTTTTAGATTGTATTATTATTTATCTTGTGATAAACTTTTGCTATAGTCTGAATATCTACAGTGAAAATGTTTGGTGAGCATTCAGAGGAAGAATGAAGACTAGTGTACTGTAAGAGGTTAATGTCACTCTCCTCTTCGCTGTCAAGACATTTAACAGCTGAGTCCATCTTTCTAGCCATGTGCTTCCAGGTACAAATCTGTGCCACTGTAATCAGTTTTATCTGGGCTGGAACGGAAGTGACTCAGGAAGAGGTAGTGGTTGCCTGGTAATTGTAAGGATTGTACTTTTTTTTTTCTTCTTTTTTTTTCTTAAAGTGTATGTATACAGATATTATCTGTCTTACACAACTATCAGAAGGTAGGACATCTCTGTATGTTTTTTCTGTGTTCAGTACAGTAGTACAGGATCAGGATTGTAGTGACTGTCGCCTTGTTCATAGTGGCCTTCAACTGACATTTGCCATCTTCTGCCTGGAGACAGCAGCACTGCATGCCTTTCCTGGGAAGATAAGGACTATTGTACTCAAGTACTGTTTTCTCCAGGACAGAACATGCATGTGCAATAATTATTGATTTCCTGGTACACCTTCCCTTCCCTAGGTGATCCCGTGTGTGTGTGTGTGTGTGTGTGTGTGTGTGTGTGTGTGTGTGTGTGTGTGTGTGTGTGTGTGTGTGTGTGTGTGTGTGTGTGTGTGTGTGTGTGTGTGTGTGTGTGTGTGTGTGTGTGTGTGTGTGCGCGCCTTGCTGGGTAGGATACACAGGGTTACATAAATATAGGGCCATGTTTAAAGAAGACATGTCACATTGTAGGTTGTTGGCACTGCAAGCCATTATAGCTGTGGCTGTAGGACACACATACAGGAGATGGTGCAATTTGTGCATATTTCTTCAGCTGCAGCATGCTGAATATTTACCCTATGGCATGCTGTAGGAATATTCCCTCCCTAGGAAATTTGGGTGACCTAAATGTTGTGGTTTTCACAGTAAGAATTAACGTGTGCGTGTGTGATTGTGTGCGTGCCCTTACGTACTAGAGCACTGCTGGTTTTCTATTCTAGCAGACAGATTGACAGACTAATTTAGACATGCAAGGACGTTGAATGGGAGAAGAATATTCCTTTCCTAGGAAATTTGGGTGACCTAAATGTTGTGGTTTTCACAGTAAGAATTGACACAGGTGTATATTACCAGCATACTACTTAGTATCGACCTAAAGTACATAACAAATAGAATAGAAAACTAGGAGTATTCTGGGCCGTCAGTGCCAGAACTGAGAACAAATGATATGGTAGAGTTTCGTATTTGTGTATCAACACAGTTAAAAGGGTTAGGGCTAGGGATGAACAGAAACGATTAAAAACACAGCTGAAATGTGCCAGAGGAGCAGTGTTTTCTGTAGGAAGCCGTGTGCTTGTTTGAGATGTTTGAGCTTGAGAGGCATGGTGTGTGATCAAAGCTTCACTCAGACAGACCTTGGATGAACAAACATTAATGATGTTTTAAATGTTGCTCATATATTGCTGAATCATACTGTATATTCTTTGGGTTGTAAGATGATGAGCTGTGTGGGGTGATACTGTGTG
The DNA here is from genome assembly GCF_963454915.1 of Gymnoscopelus microlampas. Taxonomy (NCBI): domain Eukaryota; kingdom Metazoa; phylum Chordata; class Actinopteri; order Myctophiformes; family Myctophidae; genus Gymnoscopelus; species Gymnoscopelus microlampas. The sequence continues at coordinate 19,409,829 of NC_139955.1, read as the reverse complement.
TATACAGCAAACAGATCAGATGAGTTGATGATGAGGGAGAACATGAGGAAGGTTATGTTCTCTGAGAACGATTAGAAGTGCCACACAAGTCAGCCACATGGTCCCCATAGATTCACAATGCATGAAATACAACATATACATTCAGTAAACACACACACATGTTGCATGCACATGTTATCGGTAAATACATGCATTAATTACCATAAATATACAGAAAATGTATGTGTATTGTAACACACATGTTTTGTCTTGTGATAATATTGGATTAATAAATTGGATTGGATTAATACATGAATTCATTTGCTTTATGTCAGTTCATGACCACATGATGGTCATAATTGGTATGCAAATAGGCAAGTGAGAACAAATTTAACCCAATCTGTTATAATTACAGTAAAACAGATTTACTGGAATCTACATGGTAACCGTGACATACTGCACACATCAACAACCTCACATTAAAGAAAAGAAAAAGTTTAGTTGAATGTTGTGTGGTTTTGTCTTTTGTGACTTTGTGAGAACAGAATGTAGTAGAGAGGTGTATTTGGTCGTTTGTCAGCATTTCCATTTAGTCACCAACAAAAGACCAAGGTGCAAATTTAAATTAAAGGTGCTGCGATTATTCATTCATTTTGAGGATGAATAAGAAGAAGGTGAATAAGAAGAAGGATCAAGGGGAGGAAGGTGAAAAACAGGAATAGGGGGAAGACAAATGAGAAATACTGGAGGGTCAATTAGCAGAACTGTCTGGATCTAAATATTAATTAAAACTTGGAAGTCTCTAATAGCACAATGCCCGAGGAGGACTTAACATGTTTATTCTGCATCACTCAAACTCACAACATTAGACACCAAGGGCAATGGTTTATCTCATGAGCTACTGCCACCCTAATGTGACTGTGAGTGAGAGAAGTCCATGTCATCAAGCAAATGACTTTTGGAACCGTTACATTGGGTAGAATGCTGAGGGATTGTGGGTATTGTACTTTGACTCTTTGTTACAATACATTGCATGTAAAGGCAGATTTCAAACTAGTGCCAAAAATGGCGTTATCAAGACGACATTTTCACTTTCTATTTCACTTTATTTCGTGATTAGATTAGAAGAAATACAACAGGGACTTGTCCCTGATTAATGCAGGTTAATCGAGGACAAAGTGGTTGTTTTGGGCCGGGCAGCAGAGCTGAAATGTCTAATTTCCTTGTGCATGCGTGCGTGAACCAGTGTGTACATACTGTAACTGTACATGGTTGTTTGTATTAGTTTTTGGGAGTGTTTGTGCCGTTCTCCTTCTGATGTCAGCAGCAACACTCGGGTCCTCTCATAAGCCATTCTGTCTGTCTTACCATCACTCCATCTGTCCTCCTTTACCTCTCTCTCTCTCTCTCTCTCTCTCTCTCTCTCTCTCTCTCTCTCTCTCTTTCTCTCTCTTTCTCTCTCTCTCCCCCTCTCCCTCTCTCCCTCTCTCCCTCTCTCCCCTCCTCTCTCTGGATGAATTTAGGGATGAATTGTTCGGTTGCCATTTCCCCTCTCATCTCATTGCTGATGGGATGTGTCCTTCATTTCCCCTCTCGCACCCACACACACACACAAACAAAAATAGGAGTGATATGGCTGAAATAAATGGAAAGTGGAGCATCATATGGAGTAGGTCAGAGAACATAAATATGAGTGAAACGGTTACAATTTACTACAACTACTCCTCCTCCTCCGACTGATACTACAAATAACAATAATAATGATGATGATTATGATAATATTACAATAAATGCTTGTCTGTGTGTCTGTCCCACCATCTGTAGTTCACGTATCTCGAGAACCGTCCGACAAACTGACTTCAAACTTGTGTGCGTCAGCGACGGGTACAGCGGCTACTCTGACAACGGGTACCACTGGTATTGCATAACCGGATGGGGCATGCATTTCCAACTTAGTAACAATACAGATAATAACAGATTAAATATATTACCCAAAGTGGAAAAATATTATCCATGTGACATTATGCGAGCATTGAGAAATGCCATGGGTGGCTCACCTCAGGTTGCCATATTACAGCAGATACATTATTCATTATTGAATGATTCTGACCGTCAGGCTGAGAAATTGCTGTTGGGTATGTAGACTGTAAATGACACACTTGATTTATTTCAGCCCAGCAGCATGGAACTGAAGACACGCACGCACGCACGCACGCACGCTCGCACGCACGCACGCACGCACGCACGCACGCGCGTGTATAGTACAGTACACTCATGTGAACCTGGGAATTAGATGCTAAACAGCAGGCTAAATGAATACATGCCTTTCCCAGAATGTAAGCATTTTGAGGCCGCTAAAGCACATACTGAATTCTTATGTGCTTAATATTGTGTTAAGTGGTCAGATGGGTGGGCCCTGATCCAGAAAAGGTTGAGAATCACATGTATTAGAGGAACATGCCTACACAATAGAATATGACCATTTAGGGCAGCTTACTAACGCGAGAATAGCAATCCTACTTGTAATGTGTGTGAAGACTATAAAATGTCAAGATGGGGGCTTTTGGGCTTTGTGGAACTTAGTTCTTAGGACTATAGGATATACAGTAGGATTTAGGATTGTGGGGGAGAATGGAGGGCAACTCTGGAGAGAGACGGGGTTATAGAACACACACACACACACACACACACACACACACACACACACACACACACACACACACACACACACACACACACACACACACACACACACACACACTTTGTAGTGTGTAGTGCAGCTGTTTGATTTAGTTAAACCAGCTGAGTTTTGTACTGTTTATTTTCTTAATATAAAACTGTTTCCCAGAGGGACTTGTTATAACCTTGCCTGCTTCACTCAAAACTAATTGGAATCTGCTGTTTCTCAAGGAAGTTTCCTCTGTGTGAGAGAGGTGTGATGATCTAATGATCGCCCCCAGAATAAACTTTATTGTCACATCACAGGTTTACAGGTGTAAAACAGTGGGTGAAATTAGTTGTTGTTTTCTTTGCTAATTCCATCGTTTTATTGCTATTTCCATAAAAAAGAAAGGGAAGAAGAAGAGGGGGGGCAGGAGGAGCATCAGTCACTGTATTATTACAGTGTGGATAAATGACAAAAACACATTCAATTTGCTCATATAACGCTCATCATGTGTGACTGGGTGAGATACTGTACAGTAGTCTTCCCTCACAAAATTATTTATTCATTATTGACCCACAGGTCAGCAGTTTGTTATCTTGATGCCTCTGAAAATTGTTGGAAAACTGGTTTTGATCAGATGAACACTACACAGACAGAAAGAGACAAACAAACACACACGCACGCGCGCACGCACGCACGCACGCACGCACGCACGCACGCACGCACGCACGCACGCACACACACACACACACACACACACACACACACACACACACACACACACACACACACACACACACACACACACACACACACACACACACACACACACACACACACACACACACACACACACACACACACACACACACACTCTCCTCAGAGGCTCAAAGAGTCTCAAATCTGCATGTAAAACATAGACATGAATACACCAGTAGAGTGTGATGGCATATGAATGTAACTCTGGTGGATATGAATTACGTAACAGCCAGGGGACTACAAGACCAGAGTAAACATTGCCAATAGGATGAGTAGATATTGGGCCCTATTCTACATCCACTCAGCTGTGTCATCAGAAAGCTTAGAATAGATTTCATAGTTATGATGATGCCGCCAAAGACCTGTGAAGGAAGTAAGGAAGAGGCCCAATTTCTTTCCAATATGGCTGCTGTGCATAGAGCCTATTGTGTAGGTGATGTGGTGATGAGTGGCTTGAGTGGTGTCTGAAATTTGGTGAGTGGCTAAACTGAACTGGACTCTGCTGATGATTGTGGACTACAAAGCTGGCTGTCTCCGTTAGTTATGTACCCATTTGCCATGGGTTTAAGTTCTGTTATGTTAGCCTGTGGTGTAGGGGTGTGTGGCCATATTTTTGTTTTCAGTTTGTTCCCTGTTTTTCTTAAGTTTTAAGTTTTAGGTCAGATACCTGTATTTCTGTAGTTGTAGTAGGTAAAAGCAAGAATAGGATTTTGTTTTTGTTTTTAGGAGAAGCTATTGCCCAACTGTTTTAAGTAAACCACTGCCTTTTAGATTTTAAACTGGTGTTGGTGGGCTGTGTTTGGAGACTGGGAAGGAGGGAGTCCATATGTTTGTGTTACACCCGGTGACCCTTAGGCTGGGTTGTAACAGTCAGTTGCCATGCTAGAGACTCACGGTAGAGCATCTAAGGAGAGCCTTGCCAATACTCTGTGGCAACACTTTATTTCCACTGAGGAGAGCTGCTGGCGTTTGACCTGGAAAGAGACATAGACGAACAGACTGGGAGACGGGGGGAGAGAGAGAGAGAGAGAGAGAGAGAGAGAGAGAGAGAGAGAGAGAGAGAGAGAGAGAGAGAGAGAGAGAGAGAGAGAGAGAGAGAGAGAGAGAGAGAGAGAGAGAGAGAGAGAGAGAGAGAGAGAGAGAGAGAGAGAGAGAGAGAGAGAGAGAGAGAGAGAGAGAGAGAGAGAGAGAGAGAGAGAGAGAGAGAGAGAGAGAGAGAGAGGTGACCAATCTCCTCCTCTCAGCTCGTCTGAAGTGTTTGTCATGCCAAGTGCTGCCATGGCAACCTGAAGTGATCTTTTCACATGGTGCTGCAGCTCTCAGCTTGAGTTAAATGCTCTTGTTGTTATATACACACTCACACAATTAATTGTGCGCCGGTGTTGCGGACTCTAAATAGCTGATCTGTGACGCGTTGTGAGCTTGTAGATCGGCTATTTTGGGTGTGCGACAACCAAGTATAAATCCAACCTAAATCTAAAAAAAAAAAAAGTAACCATAAATGACTAGGAAAAAATGACATTTCTTCTATACTTCTGGGGACATTTGACCCTCACAAGTATGGTAATACAAGTACTCACACACTGACCTCTCTCCACATAGTGTTGACACTTATCTCCTTACAACCTAAAAAGCCATTAACACCAGCCATCTCAATGTGTCCATGGCTTGTGCATCCCTCAATATAGTGACGTGTGTGTGTGTGCGTGCGTGTGTTCGCAGACAGCGAGTGCTCCCATTCCACCCTGTGGATCAGTGAGGTATTGCTAGGGTTTATCATGGGGTTACATAAGGGCAAGACAGCCTCTCTCATCATTCAACCAGTGGCTTGTTAGATATATACTGTGCGTGCGTGTGCGTGTGTGTATATATATATATATATATATATATATATATATATATATATATATATATATATATATATATATATATATATATATCCCAACGCTTTAGTTTACTGCTGAGTGTAATTGCCAGCCTTTGCTATTATACTGTAGGCTGGAAGCAGTATTATCATAATATTCTCATTTTCGCTGTATCGCATGGTAATACTAACCTTTCATGGGGGAGGGGGGATGGGGGGAGTGAGTGAGAGAAATGGAGACTTGGTGTAAACCTCGACAATCTATTGTTGTGTTCTAAAGAAAAAAGCACTCAGCTGCATGCACTGTGTTACTGTGGCCTTGAAGATGAAAGACCTCACAATATGGTTCCCTAACAATCAGTCAACCAACAAAACAAACAAACAAAAGGAGGACAAATAAATGTTCTGTACTAATATACAGAGAGCAGAGATAGAGCGAGATAGAGCGAGAGAGAGAGAGAGAGAGGCAGAGAGTGACAGACAGTGGGGGAGAGATACTGATAGATAGGAGGAAGACTGAATGTAGATGGAAGAGACATAATGCATAAATACAGCCTCCCTTTCACTGCAGACCACAGACTCCAGTCAGAAATGGTTCGATAGAATAGCCCTAGTCTCCTGAACTTGATAACTGTTTTATTATCAAGAACGGTAATTATTAACAGTTTCACACGTACATATAAGACGTACATAAATGATAGTATATATACATCATAAAGCACTTATAATGCTTCATAACACTCATAAATGATTTTAATTATAACAAAGACACTTCATAACTAAATCATTTTTGGTAGTTATAATATGCTCTTGCACTGAGCTTATAATGCATTATGACCAGCACTTATAATATGTCATAAAGTCATTATATGTTGTCATACATGATTATAAACATGTATAACGAGTGTTATAATGCCTTATAAGTAATGCATTATAAACATGATTATAATGCATTTGAGACCCGACCTTTAAGTAAAGTTTTTTTTTCAAAATGCAATTGAAGTGATGAAGTGATCTGACCATCAGTGGCATAGCCAGAACGCTAGCCTAGGCTAGGCCTAGGCAGGAGCGGGTGGGCACGACTAGCAGAGCATCGGCCGGTCAGCGCGGGCACTCGCGCCTCCTCGGCCTCAAGCTCTGCTGAGTCGGCGCGCCTCCGTCATGGACGATAACTATTATCACGTGTGCGTGTGAACGCGTGTGAACGCGTTCCCCTAGCGTAGCTTCCTGGTTGCTACGTGGGGGGGAACAACAAAAGACAGGTCCGCGTCGCATCAAAGCCCCGCCTCACCCTGAAGCCCCATGCCTAAAAACAAGCGCTCCCCTTCCAATTTACCTGGAATGCCAATTTACCTGTGACATATTTTTTTTTTTTTTGGGGGGGTGGGCACAAAAACGAAAAGGGTGGGCCCAGGCCTACCTATGCCCACCCGTGGCTACGCCCCTGCTGACCATGCAGAGGAGTAATATATTAACTTATCTTCTTTTTTTAACTGACTCACAAAACCAAAGCCTCTCCCATTATGTCTCACCAGGATAGGCTGCATGCCTGTATCCATCCATTTATTAAGAACTCATCTCCCAAATAAGTCAGTTAGCATAGAAGAAGCCTATTGACCTGTCCCCGATTTGTCTTTAAAATCGCTCTATAATTAGCCATTTTTCTCCCGTTTAAACCTCTGTAATTCCTAATCCATTGTAATGTGTCTGTCTCATCTTTTACACTTGCTAAAGCCATTAGTCGTGCCAATTAGCATATCGAATAAAGGAGGCCGACCAGGGGAATTCTAATGAGAGTTAAATGCTACACCCGAACCGGTCCTCAAGGAGAGGAGGGTCGAGGTGGTCTGACTCTGACACTGAGATGTACAATAATGTGTGGATAATGTACAGTAATGTATTAGAAGACCGAACCCCACACGCACGCACGCACGCACGCACGCACGCACGCACGCACGCACGCACGCACGCACGCACGCACGCACGCACACACACACACACACACACACACACACACACACACACACACACACACACACACACTATATGTACACACACACCTTCTGCTCCATAGGCCTACTTGTATGCACATACACGCACAACTCCCATGAGGGAGCATGCCTGTACACACACAGGCTGATTCACACATTTACTGTACACACTCTCTCTCACACACACACACACACACACACACACACACACACACACACACACACACACACACACACACACACACACACACACCTCATTATACGCGATCACATTTATGATAGCATTTACTGCTGCCGTTTCCATTGCTCTTAATTGTAATGCTCAACAATAATGAATTGGCACAGTGAGTAATGGATTAATCAGTGGCTCTTTACAAAGCTATGAAATTATACTGTCTTTGTTGTAACAAGGCAACCTGGTGAATGTTTCATTAAGGTGTGCTGTCTTCTTTCTATTAATGTATGAGGGGAGGAGAGGAGAGAGGAATGAAATTGTGATAGGAGTTTAAAGAGTTTAAATCTGGACAAAGTTTCAAACATTTATCTGCTTCTGCAAGATGTGTGTGCGTGCGTGCAATGCAGCACCATGAGATATATGGACAGAGAGGAGGGGATGAGGACAGAGGATAAGAGAGAGCGAGTAAGAGAGATTCGAGATTTTACTTCCAGCATCACAGGACTATAGCTAGCAGTCAGAGCTACACTACTGTATGTTTGTCAGTTTCTGTGATTACTGCCAAAGCTAGTCTTGTCTCCTTCTCTCTCTCTCTCTCTCTCTCTCGTCTTGCTGCCTGTATAACATCTCTTTCATCTCACCCTAACCAATGTGAATACAGACTCCCTTTCTACAGAGCAGCAAACTAAAGGCTCACTGGCTCACATGACCATGTCGCTTGACAAAACTGTTTACATGTATACTTTGTCACATAATTCACCGTCAGAGAATCATTCATTTTCTCACTTGTTGACGTTTTGCAGCAGCTCTAGATGTGATGTGGGGAATAAAGATTTGTTTTGAATCCCTCAGCCACAACATAACCTTTGCCCATCTCACAAGAACACAGATCTCCTCCCTCCCGTCCTCCTATATCCTGCAACATGGCTTTCATTTCACATCACCTACTTTCAAAGGCTCTACAACCACTCTCTGTTTGGTCTCCATTGACTCTGTTCTCTTTCTTTTCCTGGGCGCTTTCATCATCCACCTTCATCTCAAAGCCATTTTCAATGACTCTCGTTCTCTCTTATTTCATACATAATCATACCTTTATGTTCATGGTCCATTTATTTTGACAGCAAAAACTATGAACCACTGTTGCATCCTGAATTCATAATGTAAGCCTCTTCCATGATGTGTAATGTGATGAGTTTTCTGCTCTAAGCTGTCCAGGCTGTCTTCAGAGAGACTTGGAGAGGAAGAGGAGAGGAAATGATTGTTCCCGGGGGGAGTTTGCTCGCAAATCAACCATTTGTTTTTGAAAGTGCTTGTACAGTATAGTGGCTAAGTGTTCTCTCCTCCCCATTAATCTCCTGCAATTAATGGCCATTGTTCCATAGAACATATTGGTAACTTTCTTAAAGTGAGATTAATTTGGCAGGGTTGAGGCGAGTGGGTCTTTGTGGTGCTGGTTATCTTGTCTCAGCACATTGTGGGCTAAGCCCTCCAAGCCTGGTGGAATGAAGTGAGTGGATAGAATGTGATGGAATGTAGGTCACTGGTAGTGTAGTGGTGAAAGTCATTTTTAATGTTAAAAATGTTCATTTTATGTCACCTGCTGCAATTTTCCAAGGCTGGAGTTATGTATACATTTTGTTAATATTATTATTTTTATTTGTTTCATCACATGTACAGATATTGCAATCATGGAATCAGGGATTTAAAGCTACGATCCGGTAGTATGTTAATACAGTAAACTAGCACATCTGCAGTGGTTGGAGGTGATCTTCCTACACTTCCATTGGTAGATTTCTCAGCTGTTGTCGGGTAGGACTGTTTGACAATATCAATACAGTTATTCGAAGCAGACGGCGCAACGGATTGGACACTAGAGGTGCCGGCATCTTTATTGTAGTGCGGACAGTGAGGCAACGGACACAAAACGTACAGATTGTAGCTTTAAATTGTCTATCCTTATTAATGCATGTCCTTTGATAACCACATGAACTTGTCTCTCTACCTGTAGGTCTCTCTCTGGGCGTATCGTCGGTGGCGTGTGGTGGTTCTTCACCCTCATCATCATCTCATCCTACACGGCCAACCTGGCTGCCTTCCTGACAGTGGAGAGGATGGTGTCTCCCATAGAGAGCGCTGAGGACCTGGCCAAGCAGACAGAGATAGCATATGGAACGCTGGACGCTGGATCCACTAAAGAATTCTTCAGGGTGAGGACCTGATGGAGATCAGCTGGTGAAAAGAAATATGCATGCAGCATATGCACACTAGGGTTCAACTGGATCATTTGGCCAGATACCGACAAAAGTAAAAGGGAGGCCGGATATTTTACAATTTGACAGTAAACGTTAGCGTCCAAAATTACCAATTATCAATGCCCTGAAACAAAAAACTTCACTGTCATTTAATAATTATAAGCATATTTTTCTACATTATGTTCTGCAAAAAAGTTAGCATTTCGGTGCATACCGGACAACATGTGTTGACCAATTCCGATATATCTATGATAGCCATTATGTAACCCAATACACCCAATTACATCGGCCGACCGATATTTTTTATTTGACAGGGACAATACAAAAAAACAATGTATCAAGTTATAAAACATGAAACCGTTGCATTGTATATGGGGTTTATAGCCGAGGAGAATTTGCAACCCCAGCAAATTAGCAAATATCGGCCGGGCTCTAATTCACACACACATACACATACAAACAACACTAATTTCTGAAAACTAGTTTGGAGAAAGCAAATTTTCACTCACCTCTGTGATTTCTCTCTGTCTGTCTCTCTTTCATTCACTCTCACCCTGTCCCCCCGCTGTGCTGTGCATCCTTCCAGCGCTCCAAGATAGCTGTGTTTGAGAAGATGTGGTCCTATATGAAATCTGCGGACCCGTCCGTGTTTGTGAAGACCACGGACGAGGGAGTGATGAGGGTTAGGAAGTCCAAGGGGAAGTACGCGTACCTGCTGGAGTCCACCATGAACGAGTACATCGAGCAGCGGAAGCCCTGCGACACCATGAAGGTGGGAGGGAATCTGGACTCTAAAGGTTATGGCATCGCCACCCCCAAGGGCTCTGCCCTCAGGTAATCATCTGTCAGTGCAGCCTGCGGATGGATAAACGCCTTTTGCGTGCATGCTTTGATCAGCTCGTTGCATGATGATCACCACCATTTTTCACGCATTGTTGATTGGTCCATCTGGATCAATAAACATTCATTTCATTTTACCATGCATTCATTTCACGCTGTTTAGCGAGAGGCTGTTAACTGCAGCATGTGACACATTTTGCTTTACTCACATATCATTTTGTGGATGTATATCCTTGAGAAACGTCTCACACAAGCTTTTTCTTTTAACCTCATTGCAGGTTTGTCTCCACACTCACCTTTTCCATAATGTCATAACTATAGGTTACTCACGTAACCCCGGTTTTATGATAATATAAGCGAGATGTCTCGCTATGGGAGAGCGCCCTCCGGCGTGATCACACAGAAGTACACCTTCATACACTTCCAGACAATTCATTGGCTGGACTGACCTTCCTCTGACTGGAGGTCCCGCCCTCATCCTATATCAGTCAGTGGATGGGTCATTTTCCCTAATTCAAGATAACCTTTCTCTTCTCGTTCGTAAACAAGAAGGGTGTCTTTCGAGACATCTCGCTTATATTATCATAAAACCGGGGTTACGTGAGTAACCTATAGTTTTATTTCAAATATTTCACTCGATGTCTCGCTATGGGAGATATAGTACACTCCCTGATTGTTATCTCGAAGTCCAGAGTATCCAGCCTAGGGGCTTGATCCCCTTGTCTGGAGGCTACACTAAGGACCGTACTGTATGCGCCACAGGGGCTGCAGTTACGTCCAAACTGTAGAACCTGGCAAATGTCAAGGCCTAAACCCAACATGCCATACTGCAGACACCTCAGATGGAGACCCCCCCGAAGAGGGCCCATGATGTCTCCCTTTCCCTCGTAGAATGTGCCCTCAGTCTTACTGGGGCAGCATCCCACCACTGTAATAGGCTAACTGAATAGCCTCTAAATCCAGTGGGAAAGTGTCTGTTATGCAATGGGCCAGCCCATGATCCGTGGAGCCCATGTCACAAAGAGCTGATCTGACTTTCTCAAAGCCTTAGATCTGCCAATGCACATTTCCAAAGCCCGAACCGGACAAAGGCAATGTAACCTTTCATCCTCCTAAGAGGCGAAAATAGGCGGGTGCAACGTATCCAAGGTCACAAGGACACTTGGTACCAAGGGGTTCTCTGGCCCACACCCAGGTCTGGGTGTGACAACCACCCTTGTAGCCCCTTCCTTGCACTGCGTACACTCAGCGTGTTCTGACAGTGCATGAAGATTACTGAGCTCTACAGTAGTCACTGAAGCCATCAGTAACACAGTCTTGATTGACAGTTGTTCTGTCAATCTGACACAGAGGCTCGAAAAGTGTTGGACAGGAGTCCAACACCCGGCTCAAATCCCAGGGCGAGACCGGGGACTTTGACTCAGGAAGAGACGTTCTGTCCCTTCCATGAACCGACAAACCAGGCGGTGCTGACCCACCGTCTCGGCCCCAAGTAATATGGCAGGCTGAGATAGCCGCCAAGCAGACTTTATTGAGGAAAAAGCTCTGCCCTTATCCATTAGGTCCTGTAGAAGGACTTAATGGACATTGGCTTGGAACGGCACAGTGCGAGACTTCTCGCATCGTGTCTCAAACCATTCTGGGGTGACCCCACGGCACTCAGATTCATCCCCTCATGGGCTGAGCCCAGAGAGTCAGATGTACTGGTCAGGGACCAAATAACTCACCCCCTGCTAGCGTTAGCATGTTTTCTGCGTAACGGAAGCAGCCATGCGGTCGTACAGTAGAGGTTCGACTGACACCCAGTGACCCCTTCTGGGGCCACCAGTATCACCATCAGCCCCTGGTCCCTCACTCTCACGAGTGTGGGAGCTAACAGGGACAGGCGCAGAGACCAGTCGTCTGAGATGAATCACAGATTCCTCCAGCGACACAGCGCTGTCACACATTTCTCTGTGACCAACACACGACCACAACTGCCCAGCCGTCTTAGCGATACGGCTGAGGCCCTCATACCTGAGATTCTTATGCACATTTTGAAGGAGACCCTCCGGCCCGTGCAAAATTGTGCCAGGCAGGACAAAAAGGACCGATCCTTTTCAGTGGCGGGCTGACTTTGAACAATAGTAAGTTCAGAGTCCTGCCTATGAAATTCGCTGTTTGTGCAGGCACCAACACGCAGTTGATCCTGAAAACTTGATTTCAGTAGGTGAGACACCACTTTCCGAGTATGCTGCCTTGCCGCTGATTCTTGAGTCGGCTTGTAGCAGCCCATCATTTTATGTAAGACGCTATGCGAGTGCCTTCTCTCCTCAGAGGGCCAATCGCAACCTGCGTAAATTCGACAAATACTCTGGGGCTGAGGACGTCACAAACGGTAGCACCGTGTATTCGTAATTTTACCTCAGAACCCTAACAACAGAGATTTCTGTGTGGTGGGTAAAAAAGGAGCATAAAAATAGGCGTTTTTTTTTTTTTTTTTTTTAGGTCTATCGATGTGAACCAGTCTCTCTGACGCACCATGCGGAGAGAACAGATTTGATAACATCCTGAATTTGAACACCTTTAGATACTGATTGAGGGCTCTTAGGTCCAGTATCGGACGCAGCCCCCCCCCTTCTTTTTGACCAGGAATAGCACGAATAGAGCCCGCTGTTAGCTTGGTCTCTTGGTATTTCCTGTACAGTTCGTTTTCCTAACAGGGAGAATTATCTTCCTGTAGAAAGTCGCCCGCCTGTCCCCTGCTTAAGAGAAGATCGCTTCCACTAGCTCGGGGAGGTCTTGAGGCGAACTGTAGTATACATCCCTGGATATAGAGTGCAGCACCTACTGTGGTGTGTTGCACTTTATCCATTCCGGTATCATACAGTGGGGTCCCTACAACACTAGTTAGGCTCGATTGTGGTGCCATGGTGCCATATAGTGGTTGAACAGAGTCGACCGTGAGCCGTTCCCTTGGGGACAGGGCGTAATCGTCATCTCTTCATGGCGAGTGTTCGCCCCGCTACCCTGAAGTGTCTGTGAGACCCCTGCGGTAGCGAGCGCGTGTCCCCTATGTTCTGGTTTTTGTCCTGTTTCATTTCTTTTTGCCGTGCCCCTGAAATTCAGGCTGTAACGGTTTGAATTTTATTGGAGAAACAGGTAGAGAGGGTTCAATTTCCAATAACCACTCCGATGTCTTGCCAAGGAGACATCGTGGTCATAGTATCAGCGAACCGGGGTTACAGTCGTAACTCATGTTTATATGCACACAACATTATTCACATAATGTATAGTGTGTAAAGTCATTCTCCTTTCCATCGGGCGGTGGAGCGTGTTCGCCTCGCCCACCCGGCCATCAGAACTCCAGGACCACCAGAGAGAGAGGGGGAGGCGGTGTCCACCGTCTCCTCCTGACATAGTCCCAGCCATGTCCCTCTCCTTTCTGTATTTTACTCTTGTAGAGTAGCTACCCGAGGCCTGCCTCTGGCTGGCTAGGGTGCTCCTCCTGGCCTGTAAGCTGCAAGCGAGAACGCCTGCCATTTAGGCGACGCGTGCTTCGCAATGGATTTGGGCTCTCGTGTCAGAGCCGTGGCTTCTGACGTGAGGTGTGTGGCAACCCCTTCTTCCACGGGTAGCGGAAGAGTAGGGCTCAGCTCAGGACACGTCAACTGTTGTCCCAGTGCTGGTTGCCAACAGGAGTAGGCATTAAAACCATTCTCTCATATTGGCTGCGGCTCGCGGCTATAGGCTACGCCGCTGGCAACTCGAGGTCGAGTATGAGTCGTGGGGAGAGGCTCGTTTTACTGGCCAGTCGCCTGCTCAAATGACCTGGTTATAGGGGACATAATCTGTACCCCGGAGTAACTTTTTGGGCCTCGTCCGTGTCCTCTTCCGAACTTGGTGTAGAAGGGACTGGAAATGTTGGCCCGCTTTTCTGACGAACCTAGGTTCGGTTAGTCCGCATGCTTATGCGGAATGGACCTTCCTCACACGGCCCTCGGGCTGCGTGGGTTGGTCCCAGGCAAATAACACATGAGTTGTGTTCGTCGTGACCCGACATTCCATTACCGCAGACCCCGCACTCTGTCTAGGGACAGGGGTCCCTTCGTTGCTGGACTGCAGCGGTCATTGTTCACAACACGCGTGGAGCCTGTTTGTGGCAGGGTCTGTAAACAGGGGAGTCGTGTATGGGAGAAAAACCTTCTAAGCTTTTATTGTCCCAGAGAAAAACACGATGTCGGTGTTTAGCGTGTAGCTAACTGTAGCCTGCCCAGCTGGTAGTTTATGATGCTAGCTGGTGGCTTGCAGAGCTGAAAGAGAAACACTAGGAGCGTTTAACGCTAGTGTGTTTGCTCGGTTTTAGCTTGTGGCTACGAGGCCACTTTAGAGACGAAAACACGATGTGGAGCAGTGATGCTGTCATGTTTTTACTCAGTGATAGCACGTTGTGTGCAAAGCGTGTTGCTAGTGGGAGCTTTAAGCTTACCGATGGCAACGTGCTAAGCAAGCCGGTAGCATATTATGCCAGCTGGCGGCGTACAGGACTGTCTCTGAAGGAATACAGTAGGAGCGTTCTACGCTGGTGTTTGCCCGGTGTTTAACTCGTGGCTAAAAAACATTTCTGGGAGAAAACACGATGTGAAGCAGGTTATGCTGCCGTGTTTACTCTGTGTCAGCACGTAGTGTGTAACGTGTTGCTGGTAGGAGCTTGTTAAGCTTCACCGATGGCAACGCACTAAGCTAGCTGGTAGCGTATTAAGCTGGTCAGAGAAAAGACACATTTAAGAGTGTAAACGCTGGTGTATTTTTTCAGTGTTTTAGCTCATGGCTAAGAAAACACCTCGGAGAAAACCACGATGTAAAGCAGGGACGCTGTCGTGTTTGCTATAGCTTGCCAGACGTGTTGTTAGTGGGAGTTTATTAAGCTCACTGGTGACAATATGCTAAAAACTAGCTGGTGTCTTATGGCGCTAGCTGGTGGCGTGCAGAGCTGACCCGGAGAAAGCACACTAAGAGCGGACGACGCTGGTGTGTTTACTCGGTGTTAGCTTGTGGGTGAGAAGTCACCCCGGAGAAAAAACACGATGTTAAGATGTCGTGTTTACCCTGTGTTAGCATGGTAGCCTGCAAGAAGTGTCGCTAGTGGGAGCTTTAAGCTCTTGGTGACGACATGCTACGCTAGCCGGTAGTATTATGATACTACCCGGTGGCGTCCCGCACTCTTTTCTGCGGGACCGGGGCTCTCGGACCCGGTCCTGCTCCTCAGAGTTGTGGAGGCCATGTTCACGTTAAACGTTGTAAGCGTTAGGGAACAGAACAGGGAGGAGGGAAAAACGAAAAACAGAGGGGTTGAGCAGACTATGCTCGCATGTTTGTTTGTTTTTGTTTTTCCCTAGCTAGCTCGTGGCTAACTGTGGTTAGCAGTCTGTGGGGCTGAGGAGAGAGCTCAGGCTCTCCCTCTGGCGACCTGCTGCTAGGCTGGTTAGTAAATAACGTGAGGTTGGGGAGAGTGTATTAAACTCGTCCTTGAATCACGATTTACTATGTAAGCAGACCATGCTTTCTTTTTAGCTTATTAAGCTTGGCTATGGAACGTATCAAGTTCCTAGCAGGGCAACTTGTGATATTGTCACAGTTGTATTAGTCTATACCTTCAGTCGGCAGCGTCTCGCGGTCCGGGATATTATCCTGTCCTTTTGAGACTTTTCGCAGTGCTCGACTTGTTGAGGTAGACTGGGAAAAGAACCTTGCGATATTATCACAGGTTTTGTAAGAAAGTCAACACCTACCGTCAGTAGCGTCTCGCGGTCCGGGATATTATCCTGTCCTGTTGAGACGTTCGCCGTACTGACTCCATAAGGTGGACTGAGAAGGTGCTTCCTCGATCGCGAACGAGAAGAGAAACTGAATTAGGGAAAATGACCCATCCACTGACTGATATAGGATGAGGGCGGGACCTCCAGTCAGAGGAAGGTCAGTCCAGCCAATGAATTGTCTGGAAGTGTATGAAGGTGTACTTCTGTGTGATCACGCCGGAGGGCGCTCTCCCATAGCGAGACATCGAGTGAAATATTTGAAATAAAACCCCAAATTGACTTTGCTACTGTCACTTCTGTAGAGCATCTTGGGCTTACAGCCATGTGTCGTGTGTTGCGGCCACTCTGAACCTCTGCCAGCGTCCCGTATGTCTGTCAGAGGCTCAGGCTGGCTGTGTATGAGCGCTAGCATAAGAGGTGAGGGGCCACTACGAGACGATGGCTGCCTCCTTCAGCGATGCCCTTTCATTACATCCTGAGCTTTTGCCTTCCTCAAAGCCCCTCTGAGGGCTGCGATTTGATTTGATCTGCTATGAAGCTTCTGAAGGAGGCTCTCAAACTCACACCTTCATACAAGTGGGTTCAGACTTGTTGCGTAATGGTGGTATAAGTACATACAGAAGACACAAATGCCTACACACAAATGCCTACACACACACACACACACACACACACACACACACACACACACACACACACACACACACACACACACGCACACGCGCACACACACACACCCTGTCACAAGGTGCACATACTTACATGGAGCATCTTTCTCATCCATTATGAATGTAAAACACGTCTTCTTTCACACCAACAGGGCACTTAGAGCAAGATCACAGCTGAGGAGGTCACATCTCGTATGTCTGCTTTTCCACTTACGCCAGCGTTCATGTCTTGAATCTGAAACCAACAGACTTGCAGTGATTTCTACCTCCTGGTGTGATAATGAACCATATGAGCAGGGGTGCACATAACTTTTTAGGTCTGGTACGCAGAAGAGCACCTGGACATGTGACTTGGTGCGCATGGCGCCCGTCCCGTTTTGTCAACGGGGGGGGGGTTTCAGCCCGGACAGTTTTGTCAACGGGGGGGGGGGTTCAGCACGGTGCCCACCGGACATTTTTGTCAACGGGGGGGGGGGGGGGTTCAGCACGGTGCCCACCGGACATTTTTGTCAACGGGGGGGGGGGGGGGGGGGGAGAAAAAAGGACGCTCTGCTTCTAAATTCCGCCGATTTTTGCCGATTTTTTTTTTCTCACGCTGTTACATAAAGCCCCCAAGGTTGGTGCCCTGTGCTGCTGCGCTGATTTTATCCGCCAGATTGGGACGTTATTTTGCACCATTACGGTGCGTTCATCATCGGTGACGAGTGCCTCTAACAGCCGCTGCTGGCTGCGTGCACGCAGCGAGGCAATGCGAGGTGACGCGAGTCATATCTTACCCCTGTGCCTAATGGCTGTACATGGGGCCGACGAGTGATTGTGTGAGTGTGGCTTCAGGAAGTAAATTCCTAGCCTCGATCTCCAGGCTTTTATTTTTTAGTTTTGCTAAAAAATAAAAGCTTGGAAATTCCTGTCCCAGCTGTTGGTGCGCAAAAGCGCCTCGCGTCGCCTGATGTGGTGCGCATTTTTTATTTTGGGTGCGCATGCGCACCTGCGCACCAGTTATGTGCACCCCTGCATATGAGAATGCTAAACCACACTGTGTTTCTACCGCTGAAATCCGAGAGCAGCAGCTATCATCGCATCCACACTTTAACTAGCTTCCTATTTATAATTCTCTTCCCATCGCAGACAGAGTGTAGGGGGGGCATCTGAAGCATTTTAATCTGTTTCTGATAAGCCTCATTCATTTTAATGAAAGCAGCCATAAGAGGCGACTTCATTCAAATTCACTAAGGATTCATCTCGGGGTCCACATTGGTGGATAGACAGAGGTTGGAATGGACAGACTATAGGAGTTCAGCTTTGGCACCTAAAGCTTCACTCAGGGGCTTGATTTACATTTCACCACAAATTAGAGTCCATACAGCAACTCTACACTGTATTAGTCATAAGACAAGTGGTGAAATTAATCATATCCCCTGCAACATAGTCGTAGTGGGTTGGGGCCTACAGTGTAGCAGTGGACAAGTGCTGAAGATGGCCTCTTATTATCTGTCTGTTATGGTGTTAATTACTAGCAGAGCAGTGTGTGGTATTCACCCACTGTCACCCTGGGCATTCACACACATCTGATACTGTCAAGGAAGTTAGAGTTTCATTAGCAGATAATGGACATTTTTGAATGGATGCATTGTATTAAAATGAACCGAAATTTAGGGCTTTTGTATTTTTTCTTCTTTGTCAGAGGAATAGATTAACTGTTTCTGACATTCCACTCAGAATCAGGCGCTAGTGAATGTCCTTTGAATACAAAAGGCCAGGTTCAATCATACCTGCTGTGCCAAGCGGCGTTTTAAAGATCACGTAACGCCAGTCTAGATTGGATTTCACCGTTGATATTTCAGCGCTGGTCTAATTGAACCTGGCAGATTGGAAAGAAAACGTGCTCAGTTGATGTAAATGTAACCTTTTCAATTCACAGGCTGTATTAACAATGTTTTTGAAACACAGTTTCTCTCATGACTATACTGTTTGTATTATGTGTACAGTACAGTAATCCCATCTGTCCCATGCCTCCAACCCATCTACACCCCCCACCCGACATCCACTAGCTTCCAACCAACTGACCAACTATCATTTAACCATAGCAGGTCTCTGGACCATTCATGGCCACACTCCTACACACCACGATTTCTTTCTTTCTTTCTATTCTGAGTGTGAGAAAGAATTCCAAGGTTTTACCAGCTGTGTTCCCTAAAACAAATGTTTTCTACAGCTGTGACGTGGATAAAGGCTGTCTGCATCACCTGTAGAGGAAGGAAGAATATCCCCCAACCACTTATGAAATTATTATTGTACAACTGCTACAGCTGAAAAAAAGTACCAATTTTAAAATGACAATCAGTTTATTAGAATCTGTCCTTCTGGCGCTGTGTGTGGAGATAGCATTTCTCCATAGCTGGTCAGCTTTAGGAAATACATACACACACAATGGAGAGGGAGATAGAGAAAGAGACTGAGGGAGAGAGAGACAGAGAGCAAGAGAGAGAGGGGGAGGCAGATAGACAACCGTGATGAAGATGCATTGGATGTGTTGGTTCAGAATAGTTCTGTGTTTCCTTTCCTTTTAAGCTGCTCATTTGCTGAACGCACAGTTGGCACACAAGTGACCCTGACACCTTGAATACTGCTCCCCCTTTGGCGCCTGTCTGTCTCAGGACATTTTATGGATTTATTGCTGATAGGTTTGTGTAAATGAACATCACAAACCCCTGGGCAGTCGTACGATGTGAATATTGAACAGGGTGGTTGCCATAGCAACGTGAATGCTAGTGACAACTGAAAGGAGATTACCATCCACACAGACTGACTTCTGTATCTAAAGCATCTTCATGTGTCTGGTGTCTGCTCTGCCTCCCTCTGAGAGCCCTCTGCTTGGTAAAACCTGACTCCAATATGGCCACCCAGCATTCCAATCCATTACAGATATACAACTAACAAATATCAGACATGTACTGTTTACATCCAGAGCCCACGTCGCTGCTCCATGTCCGTAGCCATATAAGCAGTTGTCATGATCACCACCTCCGTAAAACCAATCTCACTATACATGTGTCCGACCGAGAGTGTTCTTTTCCCCCTAATGGCTATCGTTTTATTATCATTTTCAAGAAACCCTGTTAACCTGGCAGTGTTAAAACTGAACGAGCAGGGACTCTTGGACAAATTGAAAAACAAGTGGTGGTACGACAAGGGAGAGTGCGGCAGCGGGGGAGGGGATTCCAAGGTCAGAGCCAGTTTGACTAACCCAGCGGGTAACACCCACCACCACCCGCCACAGTGGGGAGGGTAACCGGCAGCCCACACTGCGCCACCTTTGTGCCAACCCACCTCCACTGTACCTCTATGGGGAGGAGAACAGCCACAAGGATGCCCCCATGGAGGAAGCATTCTGGTTTATATTGGCTCCACTTAAAAAGGGCAGAGGAAATAAATAATTCTATCTCCTCTGCTTAGACACAAATGACTCTGGTCTCAATTGAGCCAGAGTCTGGATTTGAAACAGTTGAGTCTCTTGTGTACAGGGATATTTGAGCGCTGCGTGCATCCATGCATATGTTTAGCGGCTTAGCGGTAATATTTAATCAGGCTTAGTTCATTTGGCTGTATACCTCGATTTGCGACGTAGTCAAACACTCTGGATAACGGAGGGTAAAGCAGTGTGCCGGTTACCCAAAGTGATATAGTAATACACATCTACTGCCTTAGGGAGCAAGATAATTAAGATAGATGGAGTATTAATGCATATCACTTTGACTGATGTCTCTAACATGTTAATGCTATGTACAGTCTGTGGGTGTATGAGTGTGTGTGTGAGTGTGAGCGTGTGTGAACGAGTGTCTGTTTTACAATATGCAAGATCAAGTATATGTGTTTGCTACTGTTTCTGAATGAATAACATAAAATAACATGCTATGATATGTTATTTATGTTATTTCCTTACGGTTGGAAGAATCCCAGTAAACCTAGCGGTGTTGAAACTCAATGAGCAAGCCATCTTAGACAAACTGAAAAACAAATGGTGGTACGATAAGGGGGAGTGTGGCAGCAAGGACGCCGCAAGAAAGGTCAGTCTCCAAACCAGTCCTGTCATCTCAGCACACACCCCCCCCCCCCCCCCCTTATCCCCAAAAGAACGTCCCTGATCTGACCCTATAGACCAGCACCAAATTCCAGCCCCAGTATCCCTGACATGCAGCGACACTGTATCACTCCCTGCAGCTCAATAAACAACAGCTCGGGTCTCTCTGTCTCTTCACACTGACGAGTGTTTAAGTGTTAGAAATTTGTCGGTCATTGCGATCAGGGCTGTGCATTGCCCATATAAATAGTGCATAATGATTTGGATAGCTTTATGGAATATGCAGTGATTCACTTGCACTAAAGTTATCAAACAAGTTGTCTAAATCCTTAATGCTAGTCTTGAAGCATAGCGCTGCTTCACATCAATGGCTCTATAAAGTAAATCGCTATAAAAAGGATTATACTTTATGAGCCGAGAGAGAGTTAAAGGTTTTGTCTGCAGACGCCTCAGGAGAGCTCAGTGTGGAGAGAAGCAGACAAAGCCTTATAGGAACATGTTGAGCCCTGACCCTTGCCCTTTGGCCTCTGTAATGTTCCTCTCCCAAGTCTATCAATGTAAATTGGAGTGTGTGCATGTCTGGATGCCAAACCCATGTCAGTCAGCCAGCAGGTTTTAAATCATGTCAAGTCCCCCAACCTGCTTGCATGCATTTGCAGTATTTGGTTTAAAGCAGTATTTCACTTTGGCAAAACATTGTTTAGATTTTTAGTTGGAGTTCCTCTGAAGCTGTGTGACATCTGAGAGCTGACCAAGGCAGCCTTTGTCACTATATGCATCAATTCTGTATTTAATTTGAATAATCTAGTCCAATAATAATCTAGTACCATAATAATATTACACATTGTTTAATATTACTGTATATGAGAATACTGTATGTCCGCTGATAATGTGATTTTATGGATCCAAGGTAAATATAATATCAGTTGGCAGTATTGGGTTGTTTCCATGTCATGAAGCTTGTTAAAAGTATTACTTTATATTTTCCAAATATCCAAAGCAAGCGGTTAATGAAGAAAATTGATGAATATAAAGTGTTTGAGAGCCAGTGACCAAGTCCTGGGGCTGACAAGCGTAATCTGTCAGTGACTAGTCTGTGAACACATCCTGTAGGCAAACAGAAATATGCTACCAATGTAAAATACTGTTTATAATGTGGCTTTAATCTCCCCAAGTGATAGAAAGAATATTCCCTGACAGTCACAAACTGACGAAAATGTTAAAATATGCCCGATGCCAACCTTCCACAGGACCCAGATAGGTTGAAGGATTTAAGTCTAATCTTTAACGGCCCCATTTCATTACAGAATGTAAATAGACAAAAAATGTAAGTAAATGTAGTTATGCAAGGATTATATCTCCAAGCCACTGAAATATAAACTAACTGATCTAAGGCTTTATGTACAGTATGCTATTGCCGCATGAATGCATGTGTCAAATGCATTTTGAGCTCAGTTTATTTTACCAGTACTGTACTGTACGACTCCCCCCACACACATTCTGTATAGCTTATGTACGAAAAAATGTTGGCAAATTGTGGCAATCTAAAAATGTTGTTTAAATGTTTAGATACATACATACATGTATTTAAACATGTATACATACATACTTACATATAGATACGTTTTAAATATTATTAGTTAGATTAACATAGATTGAAATTAGTAATATTGGAGTGTAAGCAAATTATAATGTTTGTTCATATATTTATTATTGGGGGTATGTCAACACATTGTCTAGTTTTAACACTTGGGATGTTTTTGTTTTTGTTTTGTGTGTGTTGTGTGTCCATTACTTAATTTACTGTCCTGTGGTCACCAATCAGTATGTGTTTGAGTTCTAGAACTTACAGTATTTCAAAAATCAGTATTTGTGTCTGTTTTTGAATGTCCTGTGTGTCCTTTGGTACAGTATATCACGGTAAAATGTGGGAAAACGGTAAATGTATAGTTTTACTGGTAAATGTGTACATTTATTTCCCTGTGAGGTAGGAAATCTATGATTGATTGATTGATTGATTGATAGATTTTTATTAAGAATTTAAACAACTCAAAACAAGTGCTCCCTGTCCCAGACGGACAGTATCATCGTGCTTATTTGCTTTTTATCCACATCTTCTGGGAAATCTATTTGTAAAGCTATTGTTACACGTCAATCCATAACCAGGTATACAGTACTACTTATTATATTTTAAAAAATCAACACGTATTTAATACATTGTCTAGGGGTCTTCTGGCATTGACAATGTAACCGGATTTATGGTGCAATCTTTTGCAGCATCCCTACTCTGGCATTCGGTTATAGACAAATCCACAGAGCGCTGTGGTATCAAACTCCTGCTGTGGTGTGCATTCTGACACCGCAGTTATGATTGCGCCAGGGGAGCGCTCTGTGGATTCATCTATACACAAACCCAATAGCTTATATTATATTTCCAATCACAGACATAATGCAAAGGTGATTCCCTTTAGTCCCTACCAACCTATGATGACTTTTGTTGGCTCAGGAGTCAGGACTGCTACACGACACCCCATTGTAGGTCAGCGTCTACCCTTTGACTCGGACAGCTCCGTTCTGTGTGCATCGCAAACTAAACTAAACTTAAACAATAACGTTTAGGAGAGAAAATGACCTTCACATTGTCTGTGTGCCCAGCGAGTATACTCACAGAAAGTACTGTATTCCCTCAACTCACTGGTACGCCAGAGCTATTGCTCTGCTGCAAACCTATTCCACTGTGTCTCTCTCACACATCGGTGTCTCACTGAATAATGTCCGTACTATACACAGTCCAACTCACGACATCATTGGTAATCAATTATCCTGTATTGGGAAAATGTCATAACACTAATCAGCCAGAGAGGAGTCTAATACACAGCAGTGAAAATAAGCCCTTAATCCTTAATAAGCATAGTTTAGGGGGCAAATCAAAGATAATGTATGGGTTTGAACAGCAGCAAATGTGTAGCTTTCCCACCGCATTGTAAAATCTACACATGTACCAGTAAATCTATACATTTCCCATTAGTCCGCATTTACCGAGACATGCAGTAGGCCTATGTACTGTATATCATGTCAATGGTGTGTTGGTGTGGACTAGTATCTGTGCCCTCAACTCCACGTTCCTCCTCTCTATACAGGACAAGACCAGTGCTCTGAGCCTGAGCAACGTGGCGGGGGTGTTCTACATCCTGATCGGAGGCCTGGGCCTGGCCATGCTGGTGGCGCTGGTGGAGTTCTGCTACAAGTCCAGAACCGAGTCCCGCCGAATGAAGGTGTCGACCGCGCGGGCCGCTGCCACCTCTGCCGCTCAGGCGTTTCACTGCTCAGCCTTAGACAGTGGCGATAGCGCCCCCTACACTGAGCTGCAGAGCTACGGCCTGTACGCCAACAACACGGTTAAGATATAAGGGCAGAGCACAGCCACGGGGTAGGAAACGCTGTGATGATGATGATGATAATGATGATGATGATGATGATGATCTTCCTCACCCCTGCCCATCTAACCGTGACCACAGTAGGGCCACTCACGCCTTCCACCGCAGTGCAAAAGCTCTCCTGTACCTCTCTCCCTCTGCAGCTCCGTGGCTTACTTTGATCAAATTATCCGTATCACTTGATTGTAAAATGGCCCTTTTGCCTGTTGTCCTTTTTACTATTCTGTGCTAAAGATTCAACATGCACACTTACAAATGCCTATAAATACACACATTTACAGATGAACTAATGCATAGAAATACATGCACACTTTACATTTGTACAACACAGGTAAAATTGCAATTGTACAACACAGGTAAAAAGGAAATTTGTATCAAAGTGGTACATATTTCTTTCCTCTGCTAATCTCTATCCTTCTCCCTCTGCTACTTTCGCTGACTGTCTTGCAAAGTAGGGCCCATTGTAGTTGCACATTGTATATATGTTTCCCATAAGGCAGGCCTGGTGCAGATCCCATGTGTTTCATCTCTGCTTTAGCCTCAACTACTTTTGAATATTACATGACATATTACGGCTGCTATTATTATTATTATTTAATACTTAACAGACAACATTTTAGAAACCAAACATCCTATAACAGATGACAAATAACAGTATTCTAATGCTGGACTACTTCCTAAATCAGAGACAGGATGAAATGCTCTTTATGGACTAAGCAAACATGAGACAAGGAGTGATCTTCTCTGGGAGTGTTCACGTTTTTAACGAGACACCTGATCCGTATGCTTATGAGATGGTACCTTATTAGTCCAGTCTGGCCTTTATTCTGTTTGGGTTTAAAGCAACAACAGAGCAGATCCAATAAGAGCGCTCAATAAATCTCCAGTCCCCCATGCAGTCTAAACATGTTGGACTGAATCAAGCTGTCTTTGCTGAAATCTAATCTGTTATAGAAATGAGATGTAGGCGGACGGGAAATACGCAGCAACACACATACGTGCGCACACACACTCACATACACACGAGAGACACAAATTGCATCATTAGCTCCAATTTCAGGCCCACTGGCTTCCATTGTAATAAACTGAAGAATGAAGCAATAAAAACGATGAGTGACGCACCCTTCCTGCGCCCACACTCCTGCTCTGCTCCGCCTGTTACCAAATGAGGATGTTGATGTATGTCGTCCCATGCCAGAGAGTGGCGCTCAGAGCTACATGAAGACAATGAAAGCCAATGTCCTGTGACTCTTAAGCTCAGTTTATACTCCATCGCACGACAGTGTCGCTTGCCAACAAGAACTGAACAGATCAGCTCTTTTTGGCAAGTGACACATTAGGCTTTCAACTCAGGCCAATTCCTAACAGCAACACGTTGAGGTGGTGTCATGAACAGCTGCTGGGGCTCATCTATTAATTTGATAAGAGGCTAAGACCGGAGGAGATGCCTGTTGCTGAAACCTACATTTGATGCTGTCGTCTTTGTTCTTGTACAAGAAAGAACCCCCTGGGGGATATACATCATACTCTGTTCACTGCTTGCGCTAATCGGTGCATTAGTCTCCCTTGCTCCTATGGGGATAAACACATGTCTGTGAGTCAGATCTAGCCGACAGTCAAAGCATAACATGAACCCTAACGTGATGCTGTGTGTGTTTTCCCCTCCGACAGCAATCCATCAACGACGCCCTGCGTTGCTCCACACTGACGAGGATGACGAGCGGCAACAGCAGCGTAGGCGGAGAGAATGGACGCATCCTCGCCCACGACTTCCCCAAGAGCGTCCAGACTCTGCCCTGTATGAGCCACACCACCACCAGCATGGGACTGGGCGCCTCCGGCATGTGATCATCACCAGACTCTGGAGTGTGTGGCTGGGCTGTGGTGGCGAGGGGCAGGTGGGCTGGAGGGGGAGGCTCTTTGACACTACAAACATGGCTGCCCGGTTTTACCCCCTCCAACGCTCTGCCCCATCGCATCTATTCCCCCTGGCTGTGGATCTCTGCCCCCAACCCGACCCGTACCTTACTGCCAAAATGCACTCTCGGACTCGCTGACTTATGTTAACTTTGAACCAACACAGACTCCCATGTTTTTGTTTCCGTTTAGGTTTTTTCACCAACAAGATGTTTAAAAAATAAATACATGAAATAAGGAGGAAAAAAGGAAAAGGAAGAGGTGCTGCAATAAGGAGGTTTTTGACTTTTTTACGATGTCCATTCATGTTGAGACAATAAAAAACTATGGACGAAAGGTAGAAGAACAGACGTGTGCGCTGTGCCGTTGTATACGGAATTGTCGATTTCACGCCTACGTGTGCAATATTCTCACCTCCACCGCTGATCTACTTTACTACCTACACGCTATCTGAGGGCTGCGTCATTGTGACCTGTTTCTTTGCACAGAGTCGGTGGAGGAAGTCAAAAGAAACGCTTTACGGCCGCTAACGAGGATTTTACTTTGTGTTGGGAGAGCCTCCTGTTTCGTTTCGCCCTTGCCGTGACTGGTTTCAGAGGACACCATGCTCTGAATCACTCATCCAGTTGTTATGGTGTTGTGTACAGTTTACATTGTGGTAATTTTGCGCAAAGAGCTTCATCAAAAATGTTGTTGATATCATTTGTCCTTGATACAGGGGTTAACCCTGTTTAAATCTGAGATTAACTAGCCTACGACATATATACATTGCTGCTACATCACCATTTTACACACCATGCCTTGTCTTGTAGTAGATGACATTTCACACTACGTGTGCGAACACACACACACACACACACACACACACACACACACACACACACACACACACACACACACACACACACACACACACACACACACACACACACACACACACAAGCCAAACACTAGCCATTTGGTTCAGTAGACAGCTTGAAATACTGACAGTTTACTGACAACGATCATTTCAGTCTGATCTTGAATATTGACCTTGACCTGTATTCAATATGAAGAGAGAAGAAACGTGAATGCTATACATTCATCTGTGGCTATGTGCAGTTCTGAGTGACCTAACACTGTATTTAGTTCTCTGACAGTCATAAATCCACTGTTTGCAACGCCCGCTCAAGGACAGTGATACAAGATCAGAACTTCCTAGAACTATTCTCACAGCACTTTTTGTATAAGTCTGTCCATCCTACTGTGATGTCTTTTCAGTATGTGGCTTTATGATGCATAATGCAGCATAGCTACTTTCTCTCAGTTCATTGCTAGTGGCATATCCCCTGCAGATTGTGTGTGACTTACCAATGGAAAGTAGGCCTCGTCTCCCTGTTGCTAGCTGGCTCAAGAAGGAGGTAGGATTTAAACACAAGTGTGAGCGACAAATTTACAACCACTCTGGGCTGGGCAATAGCAATAATTTACTGTCAATCATTGTAACGGTGTCATGAGATGTTTTAATAATGTGTCATGATAAATTAACACTACAAACAAAAGTCTGATTTCTGAAATACATGATGAGAATGCCATCTGAAACTGAGGGGTGGATTCGCAAAGAATTGATTGCAGCCGCTGAAAGCACCATGAATTGTGCATTACTTGTACCAGCTATCTTCCCTGTCTTAAGGTTCTATCACTGAAGGTGTTGCACAAATAATATGCCAGCATAACACACCCATAAAGTTTCGCTCTGCAAAAGCCACTCAATCCTTTTGCGAATTCACCCCTAAATGTTCTAGTTCCATACAGTATCTACAGTACAGTGCTGTAAACATATTGTTGGCCATATTTATCAATATCGGAAGACGATATCATGACCTCTGCTCCTATATTGCCCAGCCCTGAAGTCTCTTTGATCTGTGATTATTGGACACTATGTTCACAGTAATCATTGCATAATGCCTCATTTTCCCCAATAATTCTCTCTTTCAGCTTATGTCAGGTAAACAGATTCGGGTGACAGGCCCTGGAAGGGAGGAAGCAGTGAAATGTTACAAGATGCAATATGTTTTTTGTTTCGTTTTTTCCTAGGATGGCATGGGGAAGACTTATGTGAGTATTTGTGACCTCTTGTTCAGATTTATCCAATAATGTTTCTCTTCATTTGGACCTTGTGTTCAGAGTGATCCAGTCACCTTCCTGTTCATTTTGGTTTGCATGGCAGATAAAAATGTTGATATTTTACATTTAGTCAAAACAAGGATATGTTGAATGTCAGTGTTTCTGAACCATAAATGCGTTTCATATCAGCATTTCTCGATGCGGACCATGTCGACTTATTTTCAAGATCGCCTCGGGCTCAAGGCAGCTTCTGGCAGTGAGCGTGACTTGTTTGGAATGTGATTGGATGACTCCGAACACGAGGACACTTGGCTCATTTATTATTCCTAAATCTACCCCTGCCATAGGAAAAGAGAATTTTAAGCTTGATAGGTGAGTTTTTCCCCACTTGTTTGATGTTGCAGTCAATGTGGTGCGCTGTACAGCAGGCTTCTCATTGCCTGTACCGACAGATCAAACTGGGGTAAGGCTGTACCACTCAGACATCACTGCCACATCTAGCTGAGCGCTCTTACTGTGTCGGCCCAACACGCGATACACTTCACACTTAATGGAAGAAAAATAAGCTGTCCCTGTTAACTGAAATGATACATACAGTACTGTACTCCACCCCTATTATGTACATATAACAGGCTCCTCTCTCCTCCCCCGGTGGAATCGTATGTTCTTCCCATAATGCCTCACTGTACAGTACCTAAATTGGTTGGGGACACATCATCTTGTACTTTATTCCTTTGTTTCTGCGGTTGTGGTTTTCCTTTATCTGCAGTTGTATTAATGAAAGGCTCAGCACAATGCTCTTCAGCGGAGGGTTTACCTTTGGAAAAGTCTTTTATATGCCATATCTGATTTGTAAAGAAAAGACACTCCATGTTTGTATAATGGATGGATACGCAGCGTTGCAGAGTTTCACAACGTGTTACAGACTTTGAAGGGTGTAAAAAGGCAAAAAAAAACAACAAAAACATACTGTAATGATTTTGAATAATCTGCAGTAATGTATTTGAAACCCGTTCAAACCAGTCTTTAATTGGACATAAAACTTTGTTCTTAATTCTAGACAAAATCTTGTGGGTGTTTCATTTTAAAGATATTGAAATTTAACAGCATTTTGATTTATTTTTCTTTATTTGATTTAACTTTCTTTCTCTTTTATTATCAGACAAACTTTGTTCACCAGAGACCTCATTATAGGCATTATTTCTCTCTCTAAACATTACTGTTGAAACATGTTTCTGAACTTGGAAACAAACAACGACAAAAACCTGATGGGAAAAATAAAGGTTCATTGAAAAAAAATCCAAAAAAAAAACAAGATAGCTACTAAGAAACATACTTTTGTGAAAAAGAAAAAAGTTTTCTAGCCAAAGTGTCTCGGAAGGAAACCATGCTTTTGTAACTCAATAAAGAAATAAACTCTGTTCATTTGTTTGCCTTTTCGTCTCAGGGGAAGGATGTATCTCTCTCCATGATGCCTGCAGCAATGGGACACGCCGTTAGACATTTGTTTTAAAAAGTGTCGACTTGAGACTTGGTTTTCCATTAGCCTTGCTGACTGTATTATGTTCATTGTAGTGTGTGAATTATTCACGTACATGTAAAGTGGAAGTAAGTTCAAGTAACCCAGTTTCAGGGGAAAGCTTTGTGGTCGCCACCCCACCCCTTACACACACACACACACACACACACACACACACACACACACACACACAGAGACATACTGTAGCTCCATTCTTTTGCATAAATACTGGATGGGAAATCTCTACAGTACAGTATGTGAAAGAGAGAGAACTATCTGTAGTCGTTCTTAACTCTTGGCTGGAGAGAGAGAGATAGGGAAAAAAACATTTTAATGTCAGTGGAAGCTTCATCCACTATTGTATTACTGATTTGTAGAGGGTTATTATGTAAAGAGAAGTACATAATAGTGATAAGAGATTGATTGTAAAGTACAGTTGAATGTGTTTATTCTTTTTTTTCTCCTATCCCCTTTGTTTTCTGCTCTCTCTCAATTACAGGTCCAGTTCAGCCTCATTTAATCAGTCAATAATCAAATCGGTCAACTCCGCCTCTCACCGGTTGGTTATCCACTCATCGGTCCGCCAATCCTCTGCAGCCATCCCCTATTTAAATCAGCTGTGTACCTTTCCACTACTGCCACGCTACTACCAGTCTCTGAGACAGTGTTGAGACATCTCTTTTGTTTGATCCAGTCCTAATAATCCAGTTGAGTTTTGTAACATTGCTTGGTAAGCCATCCGTTATTACAGGGAAGGGTAGATTAGTTCTGGTGTACCCTTTACACACATAGGTGATTTTTCTGTTAACACTATGATAGAGGTGCATGCCACATGTTGTGATTTCTGTTTGTAGTTGGAGTAGGACGGTTTTTGTTTCTCTTTGCCTAGATAGTTCATCATTTTATTTAGATAGTGGGTTTTGTTTGTACTTTCCCTTTTGGCACCATCAGTCCCTTTCCCTGTTTTTAGCGGCGCTAGCCGCTCTATACCTGACTTTGTCCGTGTTCACCGTCAACGCTCTGATTGGTCAGACCCGTCAACGCTCTGATTGGTCAGACCCGTCAATGCTCTGATTGGTCAGACCCGTCAACGCTCTGATTGGTCAGACCCGTCAACGCTCTGATTGGTCAGACCCGTCAACAAAGTGATTGGTCAAGCTTCACGTGACACATGGCTATAAACACATTATAAACACATATCGATGACAAAATGTATCAAAGGTGCCGCTACCTTCACACAGGGTGTGATTTTTTTGTTTGTTATTGGTTTAAATGCCTTAATTGTTGGCGCCAAACACTTTTTAATAAAATTCACCATTCACCAATTCATTCATATGTTTTGTTCAATCTGTTACTGGGTAGATGTTACTGTCCCCTCCACCCTAGACCACCAGCGTGGACAAGTCTGACTATTTCAGGGATAACATATCCTAATTGGTGATAAAAAAAAAGAATGACCAGAGGGGGATATGAAAAGAGGCATGGGTTTTACCCCACCCCCCCCCCCCCCCCGTCAAACCCTGTGTAAGGGTGAGAGTTTTTGCGAGAAAAGTGAGAAACAGGATGTTGTGATATGTATGTTACAGTGACAGTCTATGATTACTGACATCCTCAACCGGAACAACCCTGCTGCTAAGACCTATATAATTACCATCTCTGTTCCAATATGTCCTTTCCTCCTTTCCTTACTCCCCTGCTCCCTCAATCTCTTTCTCCCTCTTGTCTTTCTCTGTCTGCATGTCGCCCTTTTTGTAGACTTTTGTTTTCTTCATGTCATGTTTTTCAGAATCGAAACGGTGGATTTCTAACCACATTAACCCTGGTGTTCCTATTTTGGGCATGCAATTATCCTTCTATAAATCCAAAAATCTCTGTGTGTGAGTATCTGTCCTTTGCACGTTTCAATAACCGCCCGACTGAACGACTTCAAACTCTGCGCACATATTGCCGAGGACCTGAGGGAGTGTGGTGCCCGCCGTGATTGCCTGAAATATCTGTTGTAGACTTAAATTAAAAAAAATAATGAATCATTCTCCAATGTTTTCAGTGGTTAAAATGACACGTGGTGAATCAATAATTGGATCAAGGAGCCTTGTGTCCCATCATGGTAAGTGGAGTTTCTTGGCAGATTTGCTCACATGAATGCAACCTCACGTGGCTCTCATTGTATTCACATCAGTTATTATTCCTGTGCCATCTTGTTCCATGATGACCCATGTCTATTAGTCAGCAATGCTCATGGGTTATTATTGAAATGTACCAAAACCTCTGGTAATTGAAATGTACCAACACCTCTGAACCATGGTAAACTATTCTGATTAATCACTTGCTGTAAGTTATATTATTTGGTTGAAATAAGTGTTAAATAGGTCTACCCATCCCTACGGCTCTTTGGTAAACAGAAAATAAAATGTCCAGGTCTGTATACCAATTTTTCATCCAATCAGGAGTGGGGGCTCATACAGAAGATAAACAAGTGCAATTGGAAGTGAAACAAATAAACGAGCAGACAAAATTGGAACTGGAACACTATAAAATTCAAGCTGATAAATGATCTTTGTGGGGTTCTCTCTAGTCACTCCTGATTGTAACCCACCTGAAAATGTATTTCTGTTTAATAATGTTTCTGTGCGTGTCAAAAATATATTTAAAATAGTCTGTGAAAAAGCATTTCTGGGGTGCCAAAAATGTATTTACATACTTCAATCAGAATCTGCAGTGAAAGAGACTTCATGTCCTCTGCTCCTTTGAGTCTTGCATGTTTGTCTGAATGCTGAAAATGTTGTCTCTTCATTGATCTTCAAGTGACTACCTAGCTGGCAAAGAAAAGGTTAGACCGTTGGAGAAATAAAGAAAACAGGCCACACACACACACACACACACACACACACACACACGGAGAGTGATGTAAAGACAGAGTGGCAACAACTCTGTTTAATGACTTATATTTATTCACAGCAATTTCCAGATCATGGAGCTTCTTTTGGGTTCCCAGTTAGCTGTATAGCAGCGTAGTAGAGTTGCAGCAGGAGACGTGATGCACTTTTAAAAGGTACGATGTTTAAAGCATCAGAAACTCGTTAACCAATGTAGCAAGGTAAACTTGGCTTAAAATTATGTCAACAAGACAGTGCTGGCAGGCAGGCTCGTCCGTGGACAACCTGGGGCCTGTTTGACGAAACCTAGATTGGGGATTAAGCCTGGATTTATCAACTATCCTGGATTAATTTATCCAGGATCAGCCATGAATCGGTTTCAAGAAAGCTGAGTTATCTCGGCTGATTAATTTAGCCAGTTAACCTGGATATGTTTATCCATGACTCGGTTTCATGAAAGCAATGCTACAAGTTACCATGGAAATTTAGCTGTGAAGTTAGCCTGGTCCCCTGGACCCCCGGCCGCCAAAAGGCACGTTTTTCACTTGTAGATCTTCGATTTTTGGCAGGAAACGGGCGACACCTCCGGAATGGTGGGTCGGCGAGGCGTACGCTGTGGTGCTGGGTCTGTGGTCAGGATGCTGCCCGGGACAACTGAGGTATCAGAGAGAGAAATTACGTCTTTTGACGTCTCTTAATTATTATTATTTATTTATTTTCGTTTTTCACAAAGAACCAGGAGATAACCCGATCCAAAGATTTACTGCTCCATTCACTTCCCTGTTAAAATATTAGGGAAATATTCTGAATCTCTGCTCCTGTGTTTTACTATGTATTTTTGAGCGAAACATGCTATTTTCAACTGGGTATAACAAGCGACCGGGAATCGCGATGACATTTTTTTCCCCCACGGAAGCAACAGTGAACCCCTCCGTGATTAGCAACCATCAGGGGATCGATCATACTAGAGTTAAGAATCGATACACAGTACAATACCACAAAGCAATATTGCGATACTCGCATTTCGTTATTGCTGTTAGGAAGATAGGTCACTGAATGTTATCACAGGGGCACCTCTGGTATGAGGCATGTTTTTTTTTTAATGGTGGAAGACAGTGGTGTAGCCAGAATGCTAGTATAGGCTGGGCCTTGGCAGGAGCGGGTGGGCAATCATGCACGCGCGCATGTGTCCCCGACCTGTGCGAGCGCGACAATTTGCGGTTATTGGGCGTTTTTTTGTTACTTTATTTCGGTTTTAGGGTTAGGGTTAGGTTAGGGTTATGTTATTTAATCTTTTTTTTTGCCTCATTTTACAGATTTTTTTATCAAAAATAATAATAATTATTATTATTTTTAATACATTTCCCAAACATTTTTTTTTGCTAAATCGATTGGGTGGGCCAGCTTTCTATGTGCTTTCTATGGCTGCGCCCCTGGTGGAAGAAAACAAATCAATAGGGTTGTAGATATCACTGCAAGCTAATGCTCGGAGTGACCTGAGTATAATGGTTATACTTTGGCCAGGAAAACGTTGCATTAAATGTCTCTCTCTCTCTCTCTCTCACACACACACACACACACACACACACACACACACACACACACACACACACACACACACACACACACA
The DNA here is from genome assembly GCF_963454915.1 of Gymnoscopelus microlampas. NCBI lineage: Eukaryota > Metazoa > Chordata > Actinopteri > Myctophiformes > Myctophidae > Gymnoscopelus > Gymnoscopelus microlampas. The sequence goes on along the minus strand of NC_139955.1, from coordinate 19,375,272 downwards.
CACACACACGTGATCACCACCAGGTGTACCCTATCATTATTACTGAGGAGCGTGTGTGCTTGGTTGCTTCGACCCTTCTGTCTTTGTTTATAAGCGTGATGTTCCCACTTGTCAGTACTAGATACCTGAGGAAGGTGTTTCTTTATTGAGCAAGTGAAGACGTGTGCGGATCTCTCCTTCTCCTTGCATTGCGACTGCATAGGGGGGGGGACATCCGCATTATTTTGACGTCTTTTTTTTTTACCACTTGCTGTCTGACAGGCAGATTTTGGGCTAGAGTAGCTTTGAATGCTACTGTGCACTTATCTGCAAGAGTGTGAATCTGCCACTCAAATGGTGGGAAGTTTTTTTAAGTTGACATTCATTTTTGCTGACTAAACAAAGTTATGGGGTCCATACTTACCAGCCAGGGCTTAGTGGAAGTCATTTTTAGTATTGTGCAAAGAAAAACAACCTTGTTTAAAGTCATACTGTGTAACCTTTTTCAATTAAACAAAACACATTTCTGATGTTATCCTTCATTTGTATATTTTTCACAACAACCTTTAAATAGGCCTAAACAAATGGTAATTATTTTGGACAATTTCTCTAACACATTTTTTTTTACAAATGTCTGCCTCTGACACTCCCGCCAAAATGCTGGAGCCATAAAAAATATACCACAAATATATTTATGTATTTTTGTCACGGCCCGCTCCTCAACGTGGACCAAGTAAGTCAACTTGGACATTTATTCCCTGTTTTGTTTAGGTCTTTATTTTATTTGCCTGATTTACCTTTACTCTGCAACTCTGTGTACGTTATGGTACGGTCAGACAATCACGGCAGAATGCTGCATCTGATCGCAAGCCGATGCGGCAGATGTGCCCATTTCAATCCGTTTCTTTGTTATCTTCTGGGGCTTTAAGCAACTGGTGGGCAGTGCCAACAAAGTGGCGGTTTCCGGATGTGAAGTTTGTTTAACTAGTGCTATTTGAAGAAGTGAAAACAGAGGAATGCACATGAAAACATGCATGTGTCGTGCAATATGAAATATGAATATTATCCATATTATCCTGCAATATGAAAACATATAACGCACCTTAACATGAATGAATAGCATTAACCACATGAACCCAGAAAAAAATGTTGTTACTGAGAATAGAGGGTTTAAGTGCATGTGAATTAACATCAATAATTATGAATGACAGATTCATATGATAGAAGGGTGCAATTTGTGACACTGAAGCACAGAGATTTTTGTAGCCTACTTTTGTATGTGAAACTGTAGAATTAATTGAAAAACACAATGCATCGGGACGTTTTTTCCGTTTTTTCCTATATGGGAGTGGATGGCACTTTCGACCACCAAAAGTAAATGTGTGACTGGACCAATAGTCTGTTAATACCCCAGGTGTTTCATGTGTATCTTAGTTTGTAGTAATATTCAAAATAAGATAATAAGTTATGTTTTGTAGTAATGTTCTTGTGCTTCCTGTGACAACACAGGAAGACAGGTGTTTGCCATCACCTGTCTTGTCTCTCCACCCTGATAATTTGTTAACCCTAGTCAGCTGTGTCCTGTTTGCCCCAGCCTATCCCTGTGTTGATTGTCAGTTTTTTCACTTGTGTCCTGTTAGTGCTGTGTCTATTTAAACTCCCCATGTACTCTTCTTTTTTCAATTTTGACTTTTAGTGTCAGTGTGAGTGAGTGTAGTGTTTAGGCTGTGAGCCTTCTGTATTACTAGGTTGGGTTTTTGGGTCCTATTATTCTACACTTATACCCTGACAATTTGAAAGTTAATACATACTATTTCTGAAAACTTAGTTGTTTGCTTTGGAGCGGTACATCCATGTTTTTGTTTCAAACTGAACTCTGGGAATCACAGTTCCAACAGACAATGTAGACACTACATTAACACACTTACCTATCATATCCTAACAAATTTTTTGGTGGACCAAAATGTATCACTCAAGGATGATTTGGATGGATTTAAGTGCTGATTTAAGAGCAAAATATTATTTGATTGTGTTCTAATATTATCATTATTATTATTATCATTATATTATGATGAATGATATATTCAATATGTTTATTCAAAATTGCAGTAGCCATTTTAGATTTGTGTATAAATGAACTCCTTTAGACAATATTTCTGCTTGGTAACATGTAGAAATCCATTCATTAGAATTCTGAAAACCCGAAATCCGAAAAAAAAAATATGTGGACCCATTTCCCCTGCTAGAATAGGAGTCTAAACTCACATCACAGCCTTGCAGTTGGTGGCTCTGCCATTCGTACTTCATCATATTTACGGCAGATTAATGGCCGTTAATGCCGTTGTAGCGCTACATAAATGAAAACGTATGACTTTACGATGAGTTATAGTACGGTATTTGCAGTATTGGCAATCTCACTGCGCTGCTGCCCGGAAGGGGCACCCAGAGAGCAGCCGAATGGGACAGTCGATCACAAGGAGATGGTGCTTACCCCTCTACTCTCAAGATTAACAATTTCTTTTTTCTCCTCAATGGGGGAACGAAAAAAAAGGGTCTGCCAGCATCGCTAGAGGAGAAAGGGAAAGCTGGCATCCTGTGTCCTCACTCCATCCCGCCCCACCACCCCCAACCGCTGTCCCCCATCTGTCCATCGAATTGGATGAGAACAGCGGGCCTGGAGAAGATGGATAGAGGTAGTAAATAGGCACTGTAGAGGGGAGCAGAGAGAGAGAGAGAGATGTATGGCGACCCACATTGCCTTAGACAGAATGACAGATGAGGGTCTTATGGAGAAGGGCTAGTCACCGCAGCGATCAAAGTTGGGGAGCCTCCCCGGACAAAGTGGGTGGCTCGGGGCCAATCGGCGTGTTGGATGAGGTCAAACTTAAAGGGACAAGGACATAACCTCCATTTCAATGTAATATTTTACCCAAAACACCAGAATACCATGCTTGTATTATAAAGCAGGGGTCTTCAACAAGGGGTCCAGGACCCCTAGTGGGTCCCCAGAGATACTGCAGGGGGGCCGCCAAATCTTTGTGTGAGGGGAATATTAGCCGAAAATAGCAGATCTACAAGCTCACAACGCATCTGCGACGCATTGTGAGCTTGTAGATAAGATATTTTCGGCGAAGAGGTTTAGCGTACAGGGAAAAAAGAGCAGACCTAGTACCGAGCCAGAGGTCAAGTTTACAAAGTATTGAGGGTTTAAGTCGTTAAATGTCTGAAAACACACATTTAACATTGAATCCAATATGTAGTAGGGGTCCCTGCTTCATCTCTCTCTCAGCTAAGGGGTCCCTGGCCTGAAAAACGTTGAAGACCCCTGTTATAAAGCATTCATTCTGCTGTTGTGTTCATTAGTTTTGGACAAAAACAATCTAGCAACCGTGTGAGTCATCATTCTCTGTGTCAGAGGGGTCTTAACAGACATTCACACCTCTATGGAATATCTTCCTCCACTCTCTGGTCTAATGGTAGGACATTACCTAAAATGTTGCAATTCAGTCTAATGTGTGTGTGTGTGTGTGTGTGTGTGTGTGTGTGTGTGTGTGTGTGTGTGTGTGTGTGTGTGTGTGTGTGTGTGTGTGTGTGTGTGTGTGTGTGTGTGTGTCCGTCCGCGCGCGGGCACGTGCATGTGTGACAGTGTGCCTGCTCGCATGGCTGTGTGTGCAATGCGTTGTGCGTGCGCCCTGTATGCGTAGATTGCGTACAAGTCTATAATGTATGCGGGTGTGTTTGTGATTTTGGTAAACACATAGCGTGAAGTAAATGGCTGAATAATGCATTCTGCCCCAGGAAGAGCAATCAGTGATCCCTGTGCTCTGCCTATAGAGGTTTAATAACGTTCTCAATGTTAGGACGCATGACAGCAGAAAAAACATAATCCTTTTTCTCCCCAGAGAGCCAGAGACTGCATGCACTCTCTCGGTCACGCAAGCTCCCCTCTCTATATCACTCTCCCTTGTTTGTGGACACACACACACACACACACACACACACACACACACACACACACACACACACACACACACACACACACACACACACACACACACACACACACACACACACACACACACACACACACACACACACACACACACACACACACACACACACACACACACAGAGAGAGAGAGAGACCAGCACTGTTAATGCTTTTCAGATTAGCTGGGGTGATTCAAACAGTTTAAAAGGAAGTAAATAAGAGAACTCAACTGAGTTCACATATTCCGTTCCCCTATCATCACCACTGCCAGCATGACAACCTCTCTCTTTTGATCACTGGAATGGAAGTTACATAACACCTGATACCTTTTATCGTGCGTGCGTGTGCGTGTGTGTGTGTGTGTGTGGTTTCCAAGCTCAAGTAGCAACATGGAAAAACTCCCACATGTGAAATCACACCTTGTTGCTAGGTGACACCTTGAAATCCTTCCAGCAGTCTTAAGCCAAGTTCACAAAGAATATATTTTTTATTCAAAGTTTAATTTATTCACTGAAATCTTTGATGGGTTTGGATGTCACACTCTCTGGCTCCTGCACGTACAGTACAGTAGCTTACATGCATAAAAACACATTAACGGGATTGTTACTGTAGATCTAACATACATCTTTTCACCCCCACACACACACCATGAAACATGCACCGATGCTTACAAGTGCTCATGAACACATCCTGCCCACTATTCACACTCTCAGTTCCACATGCTACCCAGAAGCCCTTGTGAGTTAATGTGAGATGGTGGTTCAGCTTCTCTGTGAGATCAACCCCGGCTCATCAATAATTGAACAGCAGCAAAGCGTGGTGTTTAATGCATTCCGTTTGAGCTACCACAGAGAGAGATGGAGCGAGTAGTGCTGTAGTACTGTACTTTGAAACACCAGCTCCATATCGTCACTGTCGGGCAGAGACCTTGTATCTCAATCTTTTATGTTTTTTCATACAATTCCTACTACTGTGTGTCACACAAAAGTATAGAAAAATAGCTTGTAGAAAAGCTAACAGAAAAGCAAATATAGCTGATCTACAGGCTGCTTCTTCTTCTTCTTCTTTGGGCTAATTCCCACCGCTACAGCGGATCATCGGTTTCCATTTGGTTCTGTTTTCGGCGTCTTCCCTGGTGACTCATGCCACCTGCATGTGGTCTCTCACTGCATCCATTTACCTCCTCTTTGGCCCTTCTCTTCTCCTCTTACCTGGCATTTACATTTTCAGCATCCTTCTCCCAATGTACCCCTCATCCCTTCTTTGCACATGTTCAAACCATCTCAACCTCACCTCTATTATCCCCAAACCGTCTAACCTAGGCTGACCCACTTATCAATTCTGATCATGTCCTTCCTTGTCACTCCTAATGAGAATCATTAGGGGGGTGTGTGTGTGTGTGTGTGTGTGTGTGTGTGTGTGTGTGTGTGTGTGTGTGTGTGTGTGTGTGTGTGTGTGTGTGTGTGTGTGTGTGTGTGTGTGTGTGTGTGTGTGTGTGTGTGTGTGTGTGTGTGTGTGTGTGTGTGTGTGTGTGTGTGTACTTCACCTATCTGGAGATAATGCCTGCAGTAAGAATTTGCAACAAACGGCCAATGATATAGTTTTAAGCTGTGAAAACTCTGTGAAAGAGAGACAAAATACTATAAAGAGAAAGTGATTTTGAATTCATTGTAATGGCTAAATGATAAAATGTTTTACTGTAATTGAATTCCTAATAATATTAGGATTTATTCAGTCACATTTTTCCTCTTGTCTGTCTGTCTGTCTCTCTGTCTGTCTCTCTGTGTGTCTCTCTGTGTGTGTCTCTCTCTCTCTCTCTCTCTCTCTCTCTCTCTCTCTCTCTCTCTCTCTCTCTCTCTCTCTCTCTCTCTCTCTCTCTCTCTCTCTCTCCATTTCTCAGCCCTGCTCTACTGAGCCCAATGTCACATTTCTTCTCCTCGCCATCCCTCTCTAATCTGTAGAATGGCATGATGACCAACCCACCAGAATGTGAATGAACAGACTGCCATTCGGGTGGAGAAATAGATGGAGCAGTGGAGTGCGTACCGGACGGCCCTGTCCCATTGTGTGTTTTTTAACGACATAGCATTTTTTTTTCTTTCTGATAATTATTCTAATCCCACCAAGGACCTCTCAGCCTGAACTGGCTGCCTTATCTCCCCTCCACAGTCATTCTCTCATTAAAACACAATCGTAGGCCACCAACTCTAATAAACCTTCAAGTTCCCCTTTAAAAATAGGAGAGGGGGAGGGGGGTGCACAGATTACAGCAGTCCCTCTGTACAGTACGTGACATGAGGAACAAAATGCTTTCTCTAATCACTTTTAGTGCAAAAAAAAGGGCATTTAAATATCAACTGGATTTGATGATTTCTATTGCATAAATCCATGTTAGAAAAGGTCACACTTTTAATGGAGGGTATGGGGATTATACAGAGGCTGTTGGGGACTTAGGTTGCATGCACACTGATTGTTTTGTGTTACCTTGGAGAAGTGATTACAAGTGAACTTCTTAAGTCTGTGTTTTCGAGAAGTAGTCGAAAAGTTGATCTCAGGCCAAATCCCTTGTAGCCAATCAGCAGCAAGCCACGCATTTGCATTCATTTTGACTACCGATATCACCTGCTCGCTCCCCTGCCTCCCGCTCATGCTCTCTCCTTCTTGCTACAGGTTTCTTGTGCTCCCTCCCTCTCTTTCTCTACCCTCCTCTCTTCCCTGCTCTCTCCCTCTCTTAGTCTCCCTCTTTTACACATCGTATTGCTCTCTGTTGCTCTCTCAGCACACCCGCCAGATAGTGCGGGCCACTAAGTCCATTTTTATGTTACAATAGTTCACTTTGTGATACAAGCGCCAAATTTGGCATGAACAATGCCTAGGACCTACTTTTGCAGAAAAGCCCGTTAGCCACGCAAAAAAACCCAATATGGCTGCCATTTTCCAAAATGGCTGCTGGCGAAAGACATTTTATGTGTATTTTGACCTGGATTGTGATTGGATTTTGATTATATTGGTATTAACATATAGTTTTGACTCCCCCCGCCCCCTCCCCCCGTTAGCTACGCGAAAAAAAAACAATATGGCTGCCATTTTCCAAAATGGCTTCAGGCAAAAGGCATTTTATGTGTATTTTGACCTGGATTGTGATTGGATTATCCAATTTTGATTATTTTGGCATCAGAATATAGTTTTGACTCCCCCCGCCCCCTCCCCCCGTTAGCCACGCAAAAAAAAAAACAATATGGCTGCCACTTTCCAAAATGGCTGCTGGGGAAAGACATTTTATGTGTATTTTGACCTGGATTGTGATTGGATTTTGATTATTTTGGTATCAACCTATGAGTCCCCCCCCCCCCCCCATGTCTGGATCACAAATTGTTCTAATCGTCACATTTGCAGGCACTCAGCTGTGTGCACTGAACGCCAAAGCGGTAGCACTTGCATCTACCACGACGTTCAGTCTTGCACCGGCTTTTGTCAGTTGTTCACAAATCTGGGCAATTGTAGAGTGTCATCCACGCTACTTGCCAAATGTCATCTTCTGCTCGCCATCCCCAGCTGGCAGGGCTCTCTGTATGCATTTGACTTACAGTTGCCTGGCTTCAGACACGGGCAACTTGATAAGTGGCATGCTTCACATGATGTGCAAGAGATGCCCTTGTAGGTGGAATGGCATCATAGGACCTCTGCTTCCATGCAAACAGGTAAAATCTTGCATCATCAACTCCATCAGTAGTGCTGTTCTTGTCATGCACTGTTACTGGTGGGTATTGACTGAGCTTCTGGAAGACATGAGACACTTCAGGCCACACTTGCCGGGTTTCTGTCTTTTTGCCTTTTCCCACGAAAGGCTGACACGACATCACATCCAGTGAAAGTGTGAAAGAAAGGATGCCAATGGATTTTTCAGGGCCAAGATTCTTCACTAAATCGTGAACTGGTAACCAACAACAATACAATACAGTACAGTACAGTGCTGTTCAATAACAATACAGTACAGTACAGTACAGTACAGTACAATACAGTACAGTACAGTACAGTACAGTACAGTACAGTGCTGTTCAATAACAGTACAGTACAGTACAGTACAGTACAGTACAGTGCTGTTCAATAACAGTACAGTACAGTACAGTACAGTACAGTACAGTACAGTACAGTGCTGTTCAATAACAGTACAGTACAGTACAGTACAGTACAGTGCTGTTCAATAACAGTACAGTACAGTACAGTACAGTACAGTACAGTACAGTACAGTACAGTACAGTACAGTGCTGTTCAATAACAATACAGTACAGTACAGTACAGTACAGTACAGTGCTGTTCAATAACAGTACAGTACAGTACAGTACAGTACAGTACAGTACAGTACAGTGCTGTTCAATAACAGTACAGTACAGTACAGTACAGTACAGTACAGTACAGTACAGTGCTGTTCAATAACAGTACAGTACAGTACAGTACAGTACAGTACAGTACAGTGCTGTTCAATAACAGTACAGTACAGTACAGTACAGTACAGTACAGTACAGTACAGTACAGTGGTGTTCAATAACAGTACAGTACAGTACAGTACAGTACAGTACAGTAGAGTGAAGTACAGTGCTGTACAATAACAGTACAGTACTGTTTTGTGTTAGTTTGTCCTGTTTTAAGCGGTTACTTAGTTTTTACTTTACTGTTGTGTTCGTTTTATTTTGTTGTAACGTTTCCTGTCTTGTCTCATTACCTTGTGATTAGTTTTATTTCTCCACCTGTGTCCCGTTAGTCCCTTAGCTCAATGGTGCGCATTCTGCGCCTTTTTACACCAAGTACACCCTCAGAAAACATTTGGATTATCCAAAACGGGGCGAGGGGGTGGGGGGGAGTCAAAACTATGTTCTGATGCCAAAATAATCAAAATTGGATTATCCAATCACAATCCAGGTCAAAAACCACATAGCATGTCTTTCGCCGGCAGCCATTTTGGAAAATGGCAGCCATATTGTTTTTTTTTGGGTGGCTAACGGGCTTTTGTGAACAAGTAGGTCCAGAAGAAACTTTGTGGAAAATTTGGCGCTTGTATCACAAAGTGAAGTATCGTGTCACTAACAGCCCCTACTAAGACTCTGTATTAAACCCTCTTTAATCATGAGCCGAAGAAGTGCATACAGTATCAACCCCTGCAGCTTGGCTTTAACTAAAATACAGCACAGTGAAGCTGGCGTCTTGAAGCCAATCTGGCAAAAAACTTCAAACATCTGAGTTTCCAATTCTAAGGCTGCAAACGCAACACCATAATTTGCAACATCAAGAGAAATTACAATGTTTGGGGGAAATCCAAGTGAGATAGCAACTCTCTAAGAGTTGTGTATTTTTGTATTTATTTTTTTGAGTGCTGCATTGCAGGTGAAGACTGTCTGTCTGTTAGCTGTTGCTACTTTTGAAAAACACAGCTATTCTCTCCACTGTGGTAATCAACCTGATAAGATAACTAACTCAGATAATCATTCTGACAATCTGACTGCTCTAATTTCGAGGCAGAAATTTGAAATCCTAATATAAAATTGGCCGGCCGACCATAGCCGGCCGGCTGCCTGTATGTCTGTGCGCATTCATTTTTCTGCTCAATGGGCTGGCTAATCAACCTAAAATTGCACATGGGCATTGAGCATAGGGTCTGAGCTGTTTCTTAGCATTGTTGGCAAGTCTGAGGGGACCTCAAATTGGCCTATCATGAGAGCAGATTACAGGAAAGGGGACTTGCATAGGGCCATGGACAGAGCTAACAATAGAGTTGAGAGCACACGAGTGAGTGTAACAGACTAAGAAATGAATATGAATAGTGAAAAAACTATTGCTATTGCTGGATTCCATAGTGGCTGTATGTTAATGCAAAGCACCACAATGTACATGGACTCATGTACAATGCTACTCCCAATGTTGACTTTCAATGGTGAATACCTGCTTAGCCACCGTAGCACCGTAGCAGCAGTAGTTTCACAGAAATGTCATGTTGATAGGAGCAACTCAACTCATATCTATTTTCCCTAGATCAACAATGCAACAAGGCAGAGGATCAGGGCTTGCATTGTATTAACACTTTCTAAGATGTTTTCTCTCAATACTCTAATGAATCTTGCCACAGAAGTTGGTTGAATTCATTATGAGCATCGTACATGCACAGAGCAAGTTCAGCTGGGAAACTCTTTGCAGTTGCTGGCGGTAGACCATTGGTCAGCCTGAACTCCATGGTACTATTCTCGACCAATCACACTTCACTAATAGAGCACCCCATTTAAACAGGGAAGTTTGCATTGCCCATTTGCTTGTTTGCTGTGTCGTCAATCCCCCAGAACCGAGAGGGAACGGTTAACCTTGAGTCTCCTGGTGGACGACTCTGGAAGTGCAGCTGGGGCCCTATACATGAACGAGCAAAAACGTTTTCGATCAATGGGCTCGACTCGTGAGTTGTGTGCACAAGCTTGCTTACAGGGTTGCGCACTGGGGTGACACTACTGCACATGCAAGACATAACTCTATGATGCGAAACGACTCGTTAGGGCCCCGGGACGTCATTGTCCCCAAACACAGAAGAAGGTGGTGAAAGGGAGTATGTGCTTGGCAAGCAACTCCACAGAAGTGAACGGGTGGGGATTCACGGTTACCAGGTTCTTGTATAACTCTATGGTGTCATAATGTCTCATGCTGCTGCTGCCCTTATAGGAACTGTTGCTAACCGAGAAATCCTGTGTAGCACTGACCTGTTCTTTACTTTACACTGATGGTTCTTGCGTAGCATTGTAGCTTGTCTGTCTCAGGCCGTAACCTTGCGCGAGAGTGCTGGAGATTCAACTGATTAATTAATGTGCCTTTTGTATCCTGACACAGCTTAGAGATGTAAAGGAGAAGGTGGGGGGTAGGGGGAAAGAATTTATGGAAATAATATGCATTAAAAAATATGAGAGAGGAGTCAAACTCAGAGCAGGCAACTGTCACTGGAAGTGATTCTGAGGTTTATGAGGCCTCTCACTTTGTTCCTAAATTATTCATGCAATCTGTCAATGCGGCTGTGTAGACAGGCCCCTCTCCCCATGCGCTCAATGATGACAGCTATCCTGTGCTGTGTTCATCGCTATCTTCTCCAAATCCCCCACAGGAGAGGCACACATGGCGCACTGACGGAGCTACAGCATAAGACTTTGTACAATAAATATGTGCATGCGTGCGCATGTAACAGGGCGGTAAGAATGAACTAACCATTATCACCACCACCGCCTTAAACATGTGATGTTGTTGTTAGAAGGAATAAACACAGAAGCACCCGGGAGGAAGTGGACTAAGAAAAACTTGACAGTGTATTGTCAGTGTAGCAGGGTGGTCAATAGCTATCTCCTATGCTACCTCTCCCCATATTATCTGCCCACTGTAGCAGGAAAGTCTGCCATCTCCATGGCATTAAGCATGTTTCCATGCTTTATGCCCAATTCCCACCAGCAACGTCAATGCTAGTCCACAATGCTGAATGTATTAAATTGGGTGTATCTGAGGTTATGATTGACAACCTGTCATCCTGTGTGTGTGTGTGTGTGTGTGTGTGTGTGTGTGTGTGTGTGTGTGTGTGTGTGTGTGTGTGTGTGTGTGTGTGTGTGTGTGTGTGTGTGTGTGTGTGTGTGTGTGTGTGTGTGTGTGTGTGCTATCTAGGTTGAATACCAACCAGTCAGGCTTCAAATCAGCCCACTGTACTGAAACTACATGCTGCCCAGGCTGCCTCCCACTCTGCAGTCCTGATTCTTCTATCTAGACCTATAAGCAGCATTTGACAACAGTGAACCACTGGGAGGCATTAAAGTGGTTCTACTCCTACCTGACTGGTCGGACCTACCAGGAAAGGTCTGGCGATGTCTTACTTGAAAAGGTTTGCTTTCATTATCTGCCTTTCAAAGTCTGGTAAGGAGATTAAGGCGTTCAAGTTTGAGTTTTGCCTGCAAATCGTTCCATGACTCTCCCAGATGACACCACTGTTTGTTTCTCTCTAATTTCCTTTGGTTGAGTTAACACACTCTACCACACCTCCCATTACATTCCACATCATTCCATACGGTTGCTGCAACAAGACCTGGAACTAATACAAGAATGAATTCACTTGTTCTAAAGAAAACAAAAGTAGGGATTCTACTTGGAAGAGGATCAAAATCAAAACATATTTGATTGTTGCAACCCATCACATAAGTATACAGGAGTAAAATAGCCTACTTCAATTTCAGTTCCTCGACATTGCAGCAACAAGACAAAATAGCAAAGAAATGCATAAAATAACAACAGTAGCAGATGGTGCTGTAATAGAGCAAATGGATGAGAGACTTGCTAATTGCCTGTGTTGGAAAGCACATCTATGGGCAACTGGTTACATTAATGGGTATGATAGGCAGGTTGGCAAACTACATTTTCCAAAGAAAACATTAACATTCGTGACCTAGGATTTAATTGGAAGCCAGATTAATTAATGTGCTGCCATTTTTGGCATAATACTGATGTTTATGAAATCCAAAGGCTCCACAGTTCACAAAATAAAGCTGTAAGGACCCTTCTCTCATGACAGTCCTGTTATAAGATATGTGGGTGGTCATATATTAATGAATATAACAAACAATGTTCCCTTTAGTTGTTGTTGGGGTATTGGCCAAGCACATTTGCACATACCTACAATTTGTCCTCTGAATGTTGTTCTACATGGTGCAGTTAGACTGTGGAATGGTCTCTCAGATTCTCTCTGTCAATTTAAGCAAAGCATGAAAAGTATGAAAAGTGTTATCAAAGGGCATTGGCAGTACATTTAAGTATAGTGCAATGTGTGATATAGTACTTATAAAGGTTGGGACTGGTGGAATAGTTTTGCACTGTGTAGAGTAGAGTATGTAGGCAGTTGTACACATTTTACCACTTTTGTTGTGCATGTATTCACATACATGTGAATGCATGTGTGTGAGTGCAAGCACGCACAAGCGTGTGCGCACACACACAAGCACGCACAAGCGCGCACACACACGCACAAACGCACGCTCGCGCGCGCGTACACACACACACACACACACACACACACACACACACACACACACACACATACTGTATGTACAGTATGCAGATGTTAAAGATTTCTCTGCAGTTACAGACATGCCATAGACAGGTGTACTGTGTAGACACACATACAGATGCATATACCAGTGTGTGTATGCATGCTCACACACACACACACACACACTCAGCCACACACACTAGACCAGACCCTCTCCCACTTGTCTTTGAACAAACATGATGTCTGCGTCCAACCGTGATGTAATTAGAATGCGCCCGGTGAGCAGATTACCAACGCAACAGTAACCACGGCCGACAGGTCTGCCTCCACGATGACACCGCAGCCAAATAATATTTGATCAAGCCCGGGTGTTCGGTGATGAGATGCCCGTTTTCATAGTACTACTCAGACTCACCAGGATGACAACGGCCCCTTTCCCGATCTCATACAGGGCTTGATTTTATGATTACAGCATTTTCCATGATGAGGACTTGTGAGCTCATTAACATCATTCTTGAAATCAAGAATATCAATCAGCTCATGAGAGTCGTAATCAGATTGTATATTCATCCCCTGTGGAATGATTTCAACTTTAAATCATTCCACAGGGGATGAAAATGTAAATTATAAAGTGTGTGTGTGTGTGTGTGTGTGTGTGTGTGTGTGTGTGTGTGTGTGTGTGTGTGTGTGTGTGTGTGTGTGTGTGTGTGTGTGTGTGTGTGTGTGTGTATAGCCCATACAGACAGACAGACAGACAGACAGACAGACAGACAGACAGACAGACATACCACAGACTGTGTTAAATAACTCCATATTCTGATAGTAATCATTGCTATAGAGTGGTGTTTGTTCTCTCCGTCTCTCCAGCTCTTTAATGAACATAAAATACATTTTCAGGTTGGGATAACAATTTCATCCAGTCCGTAGAGAGAATTCATACAGCATACGGGATAAAGTGAAATTGGAAGTGATGAAACAAAATTGTAATTGGAACATTGTAAAATTGATAAATGGGTTATCTTTCCTGACATACTGACTATATATTTGTATTTGTTGATGATATGTATTAATATGTTAATATTCTATGCTCTGTTGAGGAATTGTATTGTATTATCCTTTTGCCAAAATGTTTTACTGTACCTCCGTGCTGTTTAAATTTTTTGACTAATAAAGTATTCAATCAATCAATGTATTTTCTCTTTATCAAAGAGCTGGAGAGACGATGATACCCCTTTTACTGAGCAAACATTCTATAGTAATGAAGAATACATAACTTTTTAACTTTTATCACAGAAGTATCACTTACAGCACCTTTAAAGCGAGTGTTGTTTCAGACAGTGTATTGTCTCTGTATAACACTGTAAAGTTTTACCTCTAAAACTTGATTTTATAATGCAAGTTCTCCTTCTTTCTTTCTAACTTTCTTTGAGTTTTCTCCTTGATACAGTCCATTGTTCCCTTTCTCAGAGGACTTAGTGTGACTGACAGAACCAAAAGGCTTGACAATAAATATTATCTCCCTGACTTTAGTCGCTTTCAATTCAGACACCCCTTATCTACCAGACACACCTTTACCTCTGCAAACTGAAATCCCAAACCCATGCTGGGTGAGGTACATACGCTTCCTCGGGTCATGCTATGGCTTATTACTTGCACAACACTGGCTACCAAGTGATGAGATGAAATGAAATGATATGACAGTATTTACTGAAATGCACCATTATTTTTCTGGACATCTTTATTCTATTTATCTTTATTTTTCTAGGTATCCATCCGTCCGCCCGTCCGCCCGTCCGTCCGTCCGTCCGTCCGTCCGTCTATCCGTCCTTCCGTCCGCATTTGTGCACAGACACCAAACCTTTGGACCACCTTTGGAGTCTGGACCATGCTCGTCCACTTGGACATGAATTTCTCTGTTCGGCTTAGGTCTTTAGTTTTGTTTGTCTGATTTACGTTTACTTGTTTAGTTCTGTAACTCTGTATTTAGTATGTTATGTGTCTAGGTCTGAGTTCTCTTAGTCTGTTAATTCCCCAGGTGTTTCTCGTAGATCTTATTTTGTAGTAGCATTCTTGTGCTTCCTGTCTACCCTTGTTTGCCATTAGGCTACCTGTCTTGTCTCTCCACCCTGATTATTTGTTAGCTCACCTGTGTCCTGTTTGCCTGAGCCTGTCCCTGTGTTGATTGTCAGCTGATTCACCTGGGTCCTGTTAGTGCTATGTCTATTTAGACTCCCCCGTGTTGTGGCCATGGGTATAATTTAGTGTTTAGGCTGTGAGCCTTCTGTGTTACCAGTTGAAGTTAATGTTTTGTCAGCCCTGTTGGTTATTCATTTTTGTGTATTTTTATATCAAAAGACCCTAAAAGTCTATAAATAATACTATCTTAATATCATATCCTAATATATTCTATCCTACTATCATATCTCTGCTGTCGGCACAAACAAGCTAACTCCAAAATGTTCATTTTTCAGGAAATTACAAAAACAAAACAAAAAGTGGAAAAGAACAGCTGAATGGACCTCCAAGCTCACAATGGCGTTATAGGTCAAAAGGGGTGGAGCCTGGAGTCAGCAAAACCAGCTAACTCCACCCCCCTTTGGTGAAGTTAGCTGGTTTAGCAGAAAGTTTGAGGATCCAATGGAGTTAGCTGGTTTTGTCAGAAGCGCTTTTTAATACTTTTCATTGGTTCAATATTGTTTTTTACCAACACACAGATGTAAATGGTGTTCAATAGCACTGATTTATTGGGGGAAAAAATGCAAAAGCATCAAAATGGAGGATTAGAAAAATCGGACGCAACCTTGTTGATCACTTGACTATGGAAATAATGTGTACCGATTTGCATGATGTTTGGACCAAATTTGTAGTAGTAACATAAAATATCATCAGAGGGGTTATGGCTTAATTTGTTAATTAAAGGGACTTTGAGTGGGCTACTTAGAAAAGCCCTAAAATAATGTCAGGTATTATTATTATTATTATCAATTCAACAGTCACATAACTGCATCTGCATCAAGCTGTACCAGGTGATACGTGTGGCATTTACTCTCTCTGCCATCACTTTGTTCTGTCTTCATTGTCCCGTGTCAATTGGGTAGAATTAATGCCTTGAAAACACAACGTTCACTTACCACGTCTAAAATGGCGTTGAGCGCCACATCCAGCCACACCACGGTGGGTTTTGTGTGGTCTAGAACGGGCCGTGTTGCCATGTACATTCTGTTTCCTTCTTTCATTCAGGTGTATTAAAATGTCAACGTAACTGCACACCTGTTTAATACCTGAAACACAAGAGTGAACACAACTATGAATGAAAAAAAAAGTCAAATATGTACCACACACAAAATATCCATTAGCAAAGCAAAGCAAAAATAAGCCCAAAGTACGTTTGTTCTAAGCTGGTCCACCTGGCTCTCATTGGCCATTCTCAGTCAAAAATTGCAACCAACCACTCCAACCATTGCTCGACTGTTTACAAGACATAAAAATCTGGATGGCCACAAATTTCCTTCACCTGAATGATAGCAAAACCGAAGTTATCATCTTTGGCAATACCACTTCCTCCGCCTCCCTTTCCCTTGGTACCCTCTCCCCCAACATCCGCCCCTCTGTAAAAAGGGGCGGATGTTCTGCGAAGCGCGCGCGCGAAATTTTTACGCGGTTCTGGGCGGGTTCGGTTCGTTTTTTTCCCAGTTTTTGGTGTCTTTATTTCGGTTCTAGGATTAGGGTTAGGTTAGAGTTATGTTATTTAATTCATATTTTTGCCTGATTTTACCGATTTATTATCAAAAAAAAATAATCTTTTTTTTGATGGGGGGGCGGGTACCTGGGGGGAGGGGGGGGCGCCCCCCCCCCCCCCCCCCCCCCCGCACTCCTACTTCCCGCGGTACTGGTCATTGAGAGGCCCCATTTTGTGGTTCCACATATAGAAAGCCCATTCATTCAGCCCATAGACATATTTTTCGGAAACCTCTATGGCATAGAGGTTTCCGAAAAATATGTATTTATATACATTATTTTAAGCCTGGAACCAAGCCACCCAGACTCCTGGTGAATCATGACCATAAAACATTTGATTCTGTGTAAACACATATTTGAAAACCGCAAAAAAGGGTAGTTATTAAATATAGTATAGAATATAATAAAAAATGTAAATCATTTTTTAAACATTCTAACAACACAAATCTAGTACGGGGCTCCCTGGCACAAAACATTTTCAGATGGGGGTTAGGGGACAAATACATATTAATTTTGGGGTCCATGACAAATATTTGAGAACCACTGGTTAAAATAATTTAAATTTAAAATTGAGAAGCAAGCCCAAATGAGCAACTAAGCCCAAGAAACCACAACCCACACAACCAAATTTTACAAGCAAAAATAAGCCCAAAGTACGTTTGTTCTAAGCTGCTCCACCTGGCTCTCGTTGGCTCTCATTGACTCTCATGACGTAGATGTTCTACCTTCTTTTTATATACCTTGGTGTAATGCAGGTTATCAGTTGCCAGATTTTGCAAAAGAAACAAGCGGCTGTGTCGATAAAAACAAGCCCAAAAGAAGCAACTAGGCTAATTCTTTTCCACTTTTACATCGGCTGTTTGAAAATAGCAGATCAACAAGCTCACAACGTGTCACATCATGACACGTTGTGAGCTTGTAGATCTGCTATTTTCAAAAAATATTTGGAAAAAAAGTAAAATATTCAGTTTTTAAAAAAAAAACATATTATCAACACAAATCTTGTATGGGGGTCCCTGGCACCACATATTTTCAGATGTGGGTCTGCGACAAATACATATTAATCTGGGGGTCCTTGACATGAAAGAAATGTGGGAACCACTGGTTTAAAAAACATTAGAAAGCAAGCCCAATGAAGTGACTACAATTTAAAAAATAAATAAATAAAAT
The DNA here is from genome assembly GCF_963454915.1 of Gymnoscopelus microlampas. NCBI lineage: Eukaryota > Metazoa > Chordata > Actinopteri > Myctophiformes > Myctophidae > Gymnoscopelus > Gymnoscopelus microlampas. Next base: position 19,357,345 of record NC_139955.1, on the reverse strand, counting down.
GCTTATTTATAAGCAGACATGGCAACACGGGTATTAGGAGCTCCTTAGATCATCTTGCCGTTACTACTTGGTCCTTTGCGGTGACATCAAAGCGTGACGTTGCTGTTCTCCACTCTGATTTGAGTACTCCAATTGCCGCCCGAGCGCTCTCCTCCCCCCCCCCATATACACACACACACACACACACACACACACACACACACACACACACACCACCAACAAACACGACGACGTTTTGTTAACAAGCGCTGCTTGTTTGGAAGTAATAAAAGACTCTTATAGTGAAATAAACAACTAATAATATAACTTTACTCGACATAGACGTCGACGAGTGTCAGTGCTTACCAGGCTGGTGAAAAAAATCTGCTAAAACACACTATGTGAGCAGACTGTGGAAAGAGAAGTGAATTATCTCTCCATCCATCAAACAGGTGAGTTTTACTGCAGGTGTGTGTTAGCTTAGTGTCAACCTTTCCCATGTCAAGGACCCCCAAATTGACACTTATTAGCCCGCGGACACTCATTTGAAAAGATATGCCAGGACCCCCATAAGAGAAGATTGTTTACAGCTCTAGCAGTGATTCTCAACCATTTTAATTTCAAGGACCCACTAGTTTGACATGCATTTAGGCTACGGACCCCCGTTTAATGAAATTTCTATCTCTGGGACCGTAATTTATATTGTAAAGTCAATGTTAATTTGAGAGTGTACAAAATGGAACCAAATGGACCCGGTTCCATTTGTACACCCTCAGAGTTGCAGACCCATAAGAGTCCCATTTGGTAAACTATCCATCATGTAGCTGGGGACCCCCTAGAACTCCCTCAAGGACCCCTGGGGGTCAACGGACCCCACTATGAGAACCAATGGCTTAGCTCAGTGGTTCTGAAACTTTTTCATGTCTAGGACCCCAAAATTGACACATAATAGTGGAAAAAGTACTCAAAGTCTGGAATTCCAAATGTACTTAAGTAAAAGTACAAACGTATTTGGTATCAAAATGTACTTAAAGTACCACAAATAGAAGTACTAAAATGTTAGAAAATAGCAGATCTACAAGCTCACAACGCGTCGCAAGCTTGTAGATCTGCTATTTTCAAATAGCCTAGGTATAAAATGGGGCTAAAGTGGTTAATGCATGTTTTATAATGTAATGATGTATATCTACAAAGTTACAAGTAACTAAAGATTTCAAATAATTGTAGTACAATATTTGATGGTTTAAGTGGTTACACAGATGCGTTCCCGGTTTTAATGGGTTAAATAAAGGTGCAATAACACATAAAACCCCCTCTCTGCTCTCTCTAGATGGCGAGCAACAGGTCGTGGCACGCCCGCTACCCCGTGCTGACCTACGTGCAGATCATGGTGTTCTTCAACGCGTTCACACCCTCCTCAGTCTGTCCGCCGAAGTGCTGCCGCATCCGCACGCTGGTGATGCAACTACTGCTGGACAAGCAGCTGGAGGTACAGTAGCAGCACACACAGTAAAATCAGAAAGTTATAATGGGGCACTGATGGCCAGGTGGCAAGTACATATCATTGTGGGGGTCCTTTGACATGAGAAAAGTTTGAGAACCACTGATATTATAGCAGGATACGTTTTTAAAAAAAAATTAGGATTTAGAATACATTTGTAGGATCCCCCAGAAGCAAAAGATTTGAGTTAAAAATGTTCGGTTTAAAACATATATATATATATTAAAAGTTTGGGGTCTAAAAGATTAGGCTCCAAGAAAAGCTTAGGTTCGGGGCCCCAACACATGCTACAAGGGCCCAACTACAAGCTCACAACGCTTCGCACTGCAAGGTGTTGTGAGCTTGTAGATCGGCTATTTTAAAAAATGTTGCCTTTCTTGTAATATTTGACAATTTAGCCAATGTTTGACCATTTTTATAGTGTAGTTGGCTACTTCTGACGCAGTAATGGTTTATTAGTTTATTTTTATTTGTCATTTTAGAGGTATTAAAAAAGGTCTTAAAAGTCCTTAAATTGTAACTTTAGAAAATGTTCAAATATCCTGTATTCACTTATACTGTATGTTGGTTTGTTTACTGTTGAGTGAGAAAATAATGTTACACAATAAGCTAATCATCTGGGGACCCCCAAAATAATTTGGGTCCGACCCCCAGTTTGGGAACCATTGTTCTACTACTCAATGCTCAATCTAGGCATTATCATTGTATTGTGTAACTGCTGTTCTACTTTTATGGCAGTAGTATGGCATAATTTACAGTAATACAAACGTTTAAAGGTGGGGTAAGTGATTTTCTTTGGTTAAAATAAGTGTTAGATAGCTCTATATTCTGATAGTAATCATTGCTTTAGAGTGTTTGTTCAGTAACAGGAGTCTCCATGTCTCTCCAGCTCTACAGAAAATTTTATCCAATCAGGATAGAGAACTCAGACAGGATACAGATTAAACAAGTGAAATTGGAAGTGATGACACAAAGAAATGAGCAGACACAATTGGAACTGGAACACTATACAAATTAAATAAATGGGCACTATCTCCTGATTGGCTGAAACTTTGTCAACTACCTGAAATAAAATGTATGTTCTGTTTATTAAAGAGCTGGAGAGACTGGGAGACTCCTGTTACTGAACAAACACACTATCAGAATATAGTGCTTTAGCCTTTTAACAAAACACTTTTTCAACCCAAAAATATCACTTACCCTACCTTTAAGAAAATGTAAAAATGCAATGTTGAAAATATTTTGATGAATCTAAATGGCGTTTTTAGTCAATATCTCATCTGCTTTTAGAAGCAATTGAAAATACAAATGATGTTGCGTAGCCTGTACTTTGTTGATGCCCCCTAGGGGCACTGTGCTTGAATATCTGTCAGCTCTCCAAAATGATCAAAAGCTTAAGACTTAATGCCACTTTTGTTAAAGGACAACTTTGTTTTTTTACAACCAAGGTTTATATTTTAGCTTGTAATTAAAGTAAATAAAAGGTGAGTGTTATTTCTTTTTCATTTACTGCTTTCTATAGTTTTAGCAATTTCCGTGATATTTTTTACAGTGGGCGGGGGCATTCTGTCCGGTGGCTAAATATGCCTTTTTTTACACAATAAAAAAGGTCCTGTGGTCTTTGATGGCCAGATGTGAGTTATTGGGGGCTAGAAGAGCTACTGTAAATAATAATAAAGAAAACACTGGGTTATTGTGTAGAAAAAGGCATATTTAGCCACTGGACAGAATGCCCCTGCCCACTGTAAAAAAGATGGCGAAAATTGCTAAAACTATAGAAAGCAGTAAATGAAAAAAAAATAACACTCATCTTTTATTTACTTTAATTACAATCTAAAACATAAACCTTGGTTGTAAAAAAACAAAGTTGTCCTTTAACCACTTGAACCCCCAGCATCCCTATTCTGGGGGGAACGTTCAGCAAAAATAGCCGATCTACAAGCTCACAGCGCGTTGTGAGCTTGTAGATTTGCTATTTTTGGCGAATCGATTTGTGTAGAGTGAAAGAAGAGCATACCAAATGCGCTCTTTACAGGTCAGTTTTTATCAAGTATAGAGCATTTAAGTGGTCCTGAATTTGCATCCTAACAAAAGCTCATTCATCCTCGTGTATGACGGAGGACAATTTCACGATAAATTCAAATCTCTGCGATACGATTATTGTGACAGTTGTGACAGGATACAGTATACGTAAACATATTGCCTCAATTCACTGGCTCCCTGTACATTTCAGAATGATTTTTCAATGATATTTCAAGAAATAGCAGATCTACAAGCTCATGTGCCGAGCTTATAGATTTGCTCACTTTAATTAATGTTTGTTTGTCCTTCTTTCTTTCTTTCTTTCTTTCTTTCTTTCTTTAGAGTGGAGACAGACTGTGCCATTGAAAGGCTCAACCCGAGGATGCCCTTAGAGATGGAGATCTCTCTCTATCCATGGATTTGTTTGCATGGGGGATTCCTCCGCGCCAACGGCCCTGGTCTTCGGTGGTCTCCACCGTGGATTGATTGCTGATTGACGCAAAATTCCACAACAGTGTGTATGATGTGTCTTCATTGATGCAGAATTCCACGACAGTGTGTATGTGTCTTCGGTGGTCTCCGCCGTCGGCCTCCACCGAAGACCTCGGCCAGCCGGGGGTTTCCTCTGAAGACGACTCTAAGTAGGAACCTCTTTTCCTTTTCCTTTGCTGGATGCTGCAGCTGCTTCATGCTGCAGTTTGTTGGATGCTGCTCGTGGTGTTGGTGTTGGTGTTGGATGCTGATTGTGTCGTATGCGTGCTGATGTGGTTAAAGATGTTGCTCTGCTGCTTTTTTCCCAGGTATTTTTTTTCAGGTTGTGGAATCAAACGCCGACGTTGAATCTACGACTATATTGGTAGTGTAGTGTTGTGGCTGTTATTTTGTGGCTGTTAGTTAGTGTGTGTGAGAGAGATAATTTGCATTCAATATGTTTTTAGACATAGGCCTCTGTAAATCCGGGCATGAACCTGGTAATTTGGGGGGGGGGGGGGGGGGGGGGTGGCAGGCGGGCGTTCACACTAATCACATGACGCTGCTACATTTTAATCAATGACGAGCCACATTTTTCATTTAAAAGTTTAATTTCTTGCCCGAAGAAGATCAAGAACATGTCGATGTGTTCCAACATACCTGAAATGAGTCAACGAAAAGCACATTTTGAATGATTTCTTCAGTCTTCAGTGAGAAGATGATTGATTTGACAACGCTGGACATCACTTATCACAATGTCTGGGAAATAGTTTTAGGCCAAAAACAAAACACAGAACAAACTAGAAAAAGTGCTTTCCGCCAGGTCAGGTAGGTTATTGTGGCCTCCTAGTGGCGCTAAATGTGAAATGGGTGCCATTTCTTCTTAGGCCTTGCATGGCAATCGTACTCTGCATTAATGATTTGAGGCATTTTGTTCCAAAAATATGTTTTGCTAAATTAGACCTGCTGGTGGCACTATAACAGGTCAATGTTAAAAGGGTGGCATTTGTTCCTCAACATAGTGTGAATGTGCATGCAAAGTTTATCCTCAATCGGACGCTTTGTTCATGATTTGCGGCATTTTGTTCAAAACAAGCCACTACTGCAAACTTTGGATGTGAATCTCAGCCAATCAGGATGTAATCAGAAAAATCAAACAGATCCGTCTTGATCACATGACTTTAGAGATCATGTGTACCGATTTGCGTGAAATTTGGATAAAATCGGAGTCATATAAAAAAAAGAGTTTTACATAAGTCGGCCTCCTGGTGGCGCTATAAAAGGAAAAATGCAGGCCAATGACCTTTAGGGAGTGCGCATACAACGTTTTACACAGATCGTGCATTTATAGATAAAAACACGAATCGGCCTGTTTTAGCGCCACCATGAGGCTGATTTTAAAATTCAAATGGCATTTCTTCCTCGGCCTAGTGGGAATGTGCGTGCAAAATCTCATGGAAACTGCATGCTGTGTTCATGATTTGAGGCATTTTGTTCAAAACAGGACACTCCTGCAAACGCTGGAAGCCATTTTTAGCCAATCAGGATGGAATATGAAAAATCTGAAAGACACATTTCCGTTTAATGACAATAGATATACACAATAAGCGTTCTCAAAGTTAGTTTGTGCTCTTCAGTAATACCTGAGATGGCAAAATCCAAGTGCTTTGGTTGCAAAATGAAACAAGTCTCCGCCAGGTCAGGTAGATTATTGTGGCCTCCTGGTGGCGCTATAATAGGCCAATGTGAAAAGGGTGGCATTTCTTCTTAGGCCTTGCACGACAATCAGACACTGCATTCATGATTTGAGGCATTTTGTTCCAAAAATGTGGTTTGCTAAATTAGACCTGCTGGTGGCGCTATAACAGGCCAATGTAAAAAGGGTGGCATTTCTTCCTGGGCCAAGTGGGAATGTCTGTGGAAAATTTCATGGAAATCGCACACTGCGTTCATGATTTGAGGCATTTTGTTCAAAATGAACCAATGCTGCAAACTTTGGAAGCCAATTTTAGCCAATCAGGATGGAATATGGAAAATCAGACAGATCCGTGTTGATCACATGACTATAGAGATACTGTGTACCGATTTGCGTGTTTTTTGGACAAAATCTGTAGGAGTAATAGCAAAAAATGTGTTTTGCAAAAGTCTGCCTCATGGTGGCGCTATGACAGGCTGATCTGAAAAATGTGGGGCAGAGGTTCTGCTGTGGCATCCAGGGAGTGTGTGTGAGCAGTTTCACAGCGACCGGGCCAACGGTGGCGGAAATTAGCTGGTCACAGACAGAAGGACGGACACACGGACACACGTACGGACGGACGGAGGGTAAAACATACTCTCTCGCCATGCCTTCGGCCTGGCGGAGACAATAAAATGAGGAAACGTCAGTCATTCATTTTTCTCCTCAGTGTGTTGACCAATGAGACCGCACTTGCACATGGGTATTGACCATTGGCAGATGCAGGGAGCGAGGAAGCCGGTTCTTCACTTTTGCCAACTTTTAGCTGTTTATAAGCATTTCTGTTAACTCTCACTCAATTAAGATTCTGCTGCAGGTAGAAATGCCCTCACCCATTTAAAAGAAAAATGTATTCACACAATAAAAACAGTACTTAGGACCATGAATCCACGCATTTGCATTGACAAAGCATTGTCAGATTCTGCCCCAGAGGTAAAATAAAAGTGCGGTGGGAGCGCGCCCTTAAGGTAACAATTCTAAAAATACAGAAATAAGTGCAGGTGAGAAAGGAAACCCATAGGGCTTAATAAAAGTTCTCACAAAAAAAGTAGTAAGTTGAACATAAAGTCAAACATAAGACACAACAAACAAGTACTCCTCAGTGGGTTGACAAATAGATCTGAAATTGCACACAGGCATTGAACTTTGGCATATGCAAGGAGGAAGCCGCTTCTTCACTTTTGCCAAATTTAAACTGATAATTAGCATTTCTGTGAACTCTCAAGTCTGCTGTGGGTGGAGTGACTCATGGCAGCAGTGGGGTTATTTTAACGGCAGGTGTTTCCATTTGTATAACTCCTGAATGATGGGTTTAAGGCTATACATCCACACGCCACAAGAGAGAATGCCAGCAGAGAATGAGATTGCTGCAAATTATAAACAACTTTGATTCAAACAAAAATAAGCAGCAGAGCATGCAGAGGCAGCAATAAAGGTTTGGGAAATGTAAAAAACTAAAGGAAAAAGTACGAATAGTGAAGGGTGGAAAGTGGTAGTTGATTACATTAATATAATGCCAGTGGGCCTTTTTCATCAAGGCAGACAGGACACAGTGAAGATCTTATGTCACAGATGTTTGTATAGGACTCAAAGCCAGTGGTGGTTCTGGGGTGCCATCTCAACTGGAACCATCCTGTAATTGTCGTAATCACATTTCTGGTGACGGTGGAGCGCGGTACACCACTGCAGGTAGATTGCAGACTCGTAGCGTGTTACCAAGGTAACGGAGCAGTCTTGCCTCGAAAGGAGTGGTAGTGCATGTCTAGCAACCAATGATGACACGTCTGGTCCATAGGGTATGGTCACAGACATGGATAGTAGAATAGATCGCTGCCAGCTGTCTTGGTCCAATGATGTGACATACTTTGGCTTGTACATGCCTAACTTAGTCAAGCTATCAAGCTGTGCAGTGCAAAATACTTTTATGGCGATACCATGAACTGTTGTAGTCCATTAGACCATGGGTCTTCAACAGGGGGTCTGGGACCCCTAGGGGGTTTTCAGAGTTACTACAGAAGGTCCGCCAAATCTTTGTGGGATAGGATTTTTTTTTTTTTTTACATGAAACTTGCCCAGTTATAGGCTACTCAAAAATGGCACTTGAGATGGCAATTAATTTACACGAATTAAAGTGCAAAAGTAGATAAATACTGTAAAACCCAATAAAAGACTAATTGTGTCGACTACGCCACCTTTGTTAAAGGAGATTGGTCCCCTATTTAAACCATTCAATGAAGCAGGACACACAGGGTTGTATTTAAAATCAGGGGAGATCAAACACTTTGAAACCCAGGAGAGAACTGAGACGAAACATTTTGGAAAGGTTAAAGTATTTTCAATAATAAATAAACTGATACAGAGGCCTCTGATCCCCGTTAAAATACAATACAAAACTTACGTACTTACACTCGAGACAGGGGCGTCGGTTGCGGGTGCAGCACTGGCGACACAACACGTCAACACCTCTCTGTCACCGCCTCAAGTGACTCCAGGCCCCTCAACACCTCAACTATGTAATAAACACAATTTTGCTTTGCTGTGTTGAACTGCACATTCCTGAGTGGTCTGGCTGTGCGTTCCATCAGATAAAAGCAATGAAAGACTCCAAAAAGGAGATTGTCTTGCTCTGGGGTAGGTCATGGTGGATTAGTCCAGAGAGATAGTTGATTGTTATGTTAAAAAAACATCATAGGATGTTATGGTGTTTATAGCGGGAGAGAGAAAGGAATGGAAAAACACACAGACACACACACACACACACACACACACACACACACACACACACACACACACACACACACACACACACACACACACTCTTCTGTTCAAGAGATTAGTCCATTAGAACATTGTGGGAAAAACACAGATTTGGCACCTTTAGCTCTCCACCTCTTTCACTCACTGTTAATCCTCCATGCTCAGATCTCCATACTCCTTACATTCTCAATTTTAATTTCCTCATTGATAGTCACACTGTTGATGCTAAGCTTCACACTGGGTTTTTTCTCATGACAGGGTGATACTGTATATCTTTAGAGGAGGATATTGCGTCTGTTCTTTATAGCACAAAACAGCAACAATAGCCTAACCTACGTACAGTAGTCTGTCCCAGTTTAGCTCATTTTGGCTTTGCTTGGAGGCCTTAGTGAGTCACTGCAACACAGTTATTTTTAATATTCACATGATGCATGCATGTACACGCACACACGCACGCACGCACGCACGCACGCACGCACGCACACACGCGCACGCGCACACACACACACACACACACACACACACACACACACACACACACACACACACACACACACACACACACACACACACACACACACACACACACACACACACACAGAAGAGTGCTGACTCTATCACGAGATGAGGACATCAAACAACCCTGCTGGACAACAAAGGATTATCAGTTCAACCAAGCAGGAAAATAAGCAAATTTAAGTCTGTATACAGTAACAACCAACTGAAAAAAGGATTTGTCAACTCACTCAACTCAAAGAAATGGTGAAGTATTGTAAGTTCACTTTCAGGGAGAAGTGACATCCCTGTCATTGAAAATTTCAATCAGGGCATTCCCCTCATCATAGCAAATGAAAAGGTCAACGTCTTCTATCAGACCTTTGTGGAGAAGTCTAGATTGCCTGACGCAAATGCACAATCACAGCACCCATACATGCCCATTATTTCCATCTTCTATTGGTAATGTCCACTTTTGTGTGGCAAATGCTGCGAGTTTCACACCGTTTTCCTGATTTGTAGCATTTTGTGCAAAACGGGCCCCTCCCGTAATTTTTTTAAGCCAATCTTAGACAATCATAACGGAATCTGATAACTTGATACATCTTTATCATGTGACCACAGAGATGTGTGCGTTTTGGAGAAATTTGTAGGAGAAGTAGCAAAAAGTTAACCTGACTCCGCCAGATGGGGGCGGTATTGACTTCACAATATGACGCAGGCTTCTTCCTTCTGGCAAAAGTCAGGTTAGCAAAAAGAGTGTTTTGAAGAAAACACAAAATGGCAGAAAAGCTTGTCAGGTGGAAATGGACGTGGCATATATGAGCTGTGTCATGAGCCAAGGAATACGTGGACAAATATTTTTGATTGTAAAGACACAGACGAAAACAAAGTGTCCGGCCTGGTGGGTACAAAGAGGTTAAGAATATCTTGTGCACCCTGGATCTAGGGAGGGCATCGGGGCTTGACGAATTTCCAATACAGTCCTCATAGAGTCCGCCACAGAACAGACCAGTCCCTTCAGCCGTCTCTTCCAGCTCCTTTTCTCTCGTGGCATGTTCCCAGAACAATGGAAAACATCAACACAAGGGACACTAACAAACTGAACAAGCTGGTGAGGAAAGCTAGCTCTGTAGTTGGAGATGAACTGGACGGTTGATTATGGAGGGGATTATTAGGAGGAAGCTGGACGCTATCCAGATGAACCCCTCCCATCCTCTCTATGAGGCACTAGTAGGGACATGGACACAGACTCATCATTCCCCTGAACAAAACAAAAGTGATTCAGACAGTCATTTGTGCCAGCAGCCATCAGGCTCCACAACTAAACCTGAAGTGCTTTTCTGTTCTTGGATTGTTGACTCCTGCTAGATGCACATTCACACATGGACTACTAGGATGTACACTATAGAACCATGACAGATGCTTGTTAACCGCTGTAAATGTTTCATTATTGATAAACTTGATACATTATTTACATATTATATTCACCGTTGACAGACTGCACACACATTATTTTAACTGAGTCAGGCCAAGTGCAGATGGTTATAGGGCCAGACTCTCTATTTACTTTATATCATTTTATATTTATTCTATTTTTTATATTTGAATGTATGCACACATGCATGTATTTATTTAATCTCATTCTTATCTCTCTACTCTTACCTGTACACTGTTCCTATCCTGTTTTTCATGCATACTACTGTTGTTGCTATGATATGGGGATCACAAAAGATCTGTCTGTCTGTCTGTCTGTCTGTCTAATTTATCGATCAGTCTGGACCATTTTTGCTCCATTAACATCATCAAATGGGTCTGAGATAGCAGCAAGCCTAAACAAAGCCCTGATAAACATCCGAAAGTGGGCTCATGTCTTGAAGGTGCACCTTCACCCTAGCAAGTGTAAGGCCTTATAGACAATAACCCTGTCCTCATCCTGATCTCCTAATTGCGACCACTAAATTCAAGCTCTGTGAGCAGATGGAGGTTTGAGGACTATGCATTGGCAGAGAACTCCAGTGGAACTGCTATCTCTCTAACATCGTATGATGAGTATGCCCTTAATTATTATGCTAATAATCAGTGGTGGAAAAAGTACTCAAATTCTTTACTTAAGTAAAAGTACCAATACTGCAATGTAGAAGTAGGCTACTCTGCTACAAGTAAAAGTCCAGAATAAAAAAGTTACTTGAGTAAAAGTACAAAAGTATTGGCATCAAAATGTACTTAAAGTACCAAAAGTAAAAGTACTAAAATATTTGAAAATAGCCGATCTCACAACGTGTCGCGATGTGATGCGTTGTGAGCTTGTAGATCTGCTATTTTCAAATAGCCTAGGTATAAAATAGGGCTAAAGTGGTTAATGTATGTTTCATAATATCATAATTTATATCTGAAAAGTATAGTAACTAAAGTTTACAAATAATTATAGTGGAGTAAAAGTACAATATAATAAAGCAGAACAGTTACTGCAACAACTGTTATGCATAAAGTGCACACTCCCAACCGTCCAGCAGATCTGGAGGCAATTTCCTCAGCTCATGTCCCAAGCCAAAACATGCAGAGGGCATGCACACACCAAGGCATGCCTTGTCACTCCCCAGGGCTTTCTCCACTCTTGCTGTAACAATATGGAACAGTCAGACATCACATTTAAGTGGTGTTCATGCCTCCAAGAAGAAGGCTGCAGATCAGTGAGAGACTCGCTGAATGGTATTCATGAAGTCTGTATCTACAAAAGCATAAACACACAGGCACACAGAGACACACACACACACACACACACACACACACACACACACACACACACACACACACACACACACACACACACACACACACACACACACACACACACACACACACACACACACACACAGATCCACACAAACACACACACACACAGATCCACACAAACACATGCAGCCAGTTCCCCTTTGTGATAACTCCTACAAAACGCCTGTCATCCTCACTCAGTAATGTGCAAGGGGGAGCCGCCGCTAGCTGATGGATCAATTTAGTACAGAAAAGCTGTGGCATTCTTCAGATGTAATGGGCTTTGATGTAGATGCTGAGCTGCATTACACAGCCCCACTGAAGCCACTCCAACCCCCGTTCAGCTGTCAGGCTCCTGTGCAGAGGATGTTGGCAGGAAACAGGCTGCTTTTACGGTATATTGCACACTTTCATTTTTACTTTTGTTCATACTGTTGTTAAGTAGGCCTATACTTCATGCACACACATGGGCTATCTCAGCTGTATTGGTGACACCATCGTTATTATATTAAATAGGAAAGTCAGATTCCAGGTGTCCCTCCCTTGATTATCCTGTATGATAAATATATATGCATTATTATGACCTATGATTGTCACCACAGCACTAAACTGCCCCCTGGTGGCCGTTTCTGTAATAGCATGTGTTAAATAGCAATGATCTTTGTTGTTTGACCTGCCTTTGATTTTGCTTTGTCTGTTGCATTTGTACTTCTCAAATTAAGTTATTGGGTCTGATAATAAGCAGCTGCTGTGTCCAGCATAGACTATATTCTAAATTCAATTTCAAGCTCTCATTTCTTTTTTGTAGCCATTCCCATGAGTGGTTGAACAAGCCTGGAGAGGAGACTTGATGAACACAACTTTATTCATCCCAAAGAGAAGTTTACAGCAGCATATGAAATACATGGACACAGGTTGTGTGCGTGTGTGTGTGTGTGTGTGTGTGTGTGTGTGTGTGTGTGTGTGTGTGTGTGTGTGTGTGCGCGTGTGTGTGTGTGTGTGTGTTTTCGTATTTTCTTTTTCTTGCAGTGCCCAATGGTGATTGGAGGTGGAGTGTCAGCACCTGAATGTCGTTGGCAATCAGCCAGCAGCCTGCATAAAATCCTGGGAGAAGCGCTTCACTAACTGGTTTTTGCACATGCCAGTATACCTGTTTTCTATGTCTGCAGGCTAGTAGGCTGTGTGCCATATCCATGCTGTGTGCTATGGGAAGCTGGTGATAGGGCTTTTTCTTTTGATCCCTTTTCCCCTCTTCTTTTTATATAGCCAAAGAGATTCGATTTTTAATTTCGATCTGGTGTAGATTAGTTTGTTAGTTTTTAAAGGCAGTGTGAGGTTTTGGTTTGTTGTTTCGGCCTTGGCCACCCTGAAGTTGGATGCTTCCCTTTTTGTTTACATTTTGTATGTACAGTCACATTTTCAGGGGGAGTCTATTACAACCGCTTCTTAAGAAGACAAGGGATTGAAGAGCACAGCAGAAAAATAAATAATAAAATAAGAAGAAATCCAAGTCCTAGTCCAAGTCATCAGAAACAGTCCAAGTATAGAAAATACATTAAGTACAACAACTGCATCTTAGCTGTGTGATTCCCCCCCATCCTCAAAGTGGTCAGAAGTGAGAAACTGTGAGACACATTTGTCTACATATAATGAATTAAAACAAAAACAAGAAAAAAAGAAGGTAAAACTAACAATGGATAACTTGTATCTCAGTAAGTTCAGGCGTTACTGGCAACAAGATTAGATCCACGATATACACCTGCTATGTGTGTTGTGGAAATATGTCAAGAAGGTTCCCCAAGTCTTATAGAATTTCTTCTCTGAACCAATAATTGAAAATCGTAACATCTCTAGCTTAACCCATTTAGGCCTAAGGCCGATTCTACAAATGTCTTCTAAATCCTAACAGTTTTCTTAAAAACGTATGTTGCTATATCAGTGGTACTCAAACTTTTCCATGTCAAGGACCCCCACAATTATATGCATTTGGCCGCGGACCCCCATCTCAAAATATTTTGTTCCAGGGACCCCCAGAAGTAAAGATTTGAGTTAAAAAAAATCAGAAATAAAGTAAAGAATATATATATATATATTTATATACACATATATTTGTCACAAATGTTCACGATTTTTCAAAAATAGCAGATCTATAAGCTCATAGCGTGGCACGAAGTGGCGCAGTTGTGAAATTGTCACATTTTTTTTTAGACCTGTGAAGAGCTCTAATGCTACCACTGACTTATGTTGGTGCAATGGCACAAAGGTGACGCAATATTTAAGTAATTCGTCAAAAGTAACTAGCGTTTTCTCACCGTCAGTTGATGCTTCATATCCATAAGAGTCAAACCGCCGGGATCATTTGTTTATCTTTGGAACACAGTTCTTATTTGACACACGATATTAAACACGTCTATGGGAATTCAGAATGGGGGGGAAAGAACGCGACCCAGGTAGGATGATTAAATTACGTCAGACTTTGGTGCTCTATTAAGGCATCCCTAAGCTGTGCAGGGATTTCCTCTTCTTCCCAGATTTTGAGAAGCACTGCATGGATGTGCTTAAGAAGATCGGGTCCGCCTTTCTTCAGGACTTCTGCTGGGATGCCATCGGGCCCAGCAACCTTGTTGTTTTTCATATTCTTAATGACATCCAGGACCTCACCCAGGCTGGGTGCTTCTCCCATACTTTCAACTATGGGCTTTTGAGGGAGTTGGTCAAGAGCCTCCATCTCAGGAATGGTGTCCCTGTTTAAGAGGTCCTTATAGTGCTCTTTCCACCTGTTTGCTATTGCATCCTTGTCCTTCAAAAGCAAGAGCCCATCTTTAGAGCGAAGTGGGGTTAGGCAGCGATAGCTGGGACCATACCGCTCTTGTGGCATCAAATAATCCTCTTGGATATCCACAGTCGGCAAGCTGCTGGATCTCCAGAGCCATCTTTGTCCACCACTGGTTCTTCAGTTTCCTAACTTGCGTTTGGACGGCTACCTTCACTTTGGCATGGGCTGCTCTTTTCCACCTTGCAGTCGATGTTATTTTGCCAGGAGGTGAAAGTTTGCCACTTGATGTCACTGAGTTGCTGAATCATTCTCATCATACCAGTCTTGATGTCTACGCTTTTTGTGACCGAGGATGTTTTTGCAGGAGTTGATGGCATGTAGAAAGTGTGCCCAAGTGTTTTTCAGTATCCTCAAGCTACTGTTTGGGCAAGGCTGCGCTAAGAGCATCCTGCAGCTGTTGTTGGGAGGTGGTGTCACCCAACAGGTCGATGTTAAGCTTTGGCCGGCTCTGTCTTTTCTGCATCCTTCTTTTCTGCATTAAGTGAATAAGACATGATGGAGCGAATGAGGCGGTGGTCAGTCCAGCAGTCGTCTGCACTGGTCATTGTTCGGGTCGTTAAGGACATCACGCTGGTCTTTGGATCGGACAATGATGTTTTGAACTTGTTTTTTTGACGGAAGTGTGTTGGTGATGACCAGGTAGATCGCTGGCTTAAGTCCGTGAGGGTCTGCATATTCCAGGCTCCAATACGTAAATGTTTTTTTTTTTAAATATGTTTCTGGCCGCGTGGTGGTGATCCCTCTGGATGCGGTATTCCAGACAGGATTTTGTGAGGCAGGCTATGTTTGGGGTACATTTTCTAACCCCCCCCCCCCAACTGGGGTGAGCAGGGTGGACCCTGAATAGGGGCTGCTCAGTCATAGGTGCAGCTGCCGAGAAGCTCTTTCTGCCTCAGTCCAAGAGCTTAGTGACTGAATCAAACACCCACCGCCTGTGTGCCAGATTGTGACTAGGAACTACCAGACTTCACTGTGCCCCCGTTACTACTTCCTGAACGCCAACTGGAGACCACCCTCTGTTGCAGCCTTCATCCGCCTTCAGTGCCGCTGTGACTTACAGTATCATCCTTCGCCACTTCCGCCGTTGAGGTCTTTGGATCACACTTTGTCTGAGACCTCCCCCTCGACCTTACCGCCATGGGTGACCCTACCAGGAGCTAAAAAGCTCTCGACGGCATCGCTCTAAAGGTTCATTGGGACACACAAGGTTCTCGATCACGGCAAGGTGGCGATCCATGGAGAACTTAACAGGTCACACATGGACCATTGATATGCACGAGTCAGCAGCTTTTGTAGCTTGGTAAAAGGTGCAAATGGGGCAGCCAGTGTACAGTATCTGTTGTTGTCGGAGGAGCAGATTTTTTTTTTCTTTACCAAGTGGCTTCTGGTCGGATGGTGCCAGAGTTATGCCCAGGACAGATACACAGACACACACACACACACAGGTTTTGTGAATTTATATATGTTACTCCCCTTTTCCCCCCTAGACCATAATAAAGATGTTGATACATTAAGAGGGATGTATACTCAATTCCAGTCAATTTAACTAAAATGGACCCTCTCATAGTACAGCTAACTCTCAGGATTGTACAGTGTACTACCTTTACACATGAACAGACTGCACTCCCACTGAGAGGCTTTAGATAGTATCATCTAAATCCTTGGTTTCTGTCTGAAAGCCCTCCCGCTCTGAACTCTGTTGGCCTCTGCATTCTCACCTGACGGGAAGGAGCAGGATCAGAAGCCGGGGGAAGACCATCTTCATGCAGGGTAATGGATACATCCCAAAGCCACACAGGCTGATTAACTGGACCATCTGCAGTGCTGGGAATTAGTGCACCTTCTCCTCTGAGGCTGGATGTAGTGGGTTGGATGGAGGCAGTAACTAAGTACATTTACTTCAGTAGCCTACTACTTTATACTTTGTACTTCTACTCCACTACAACTAAAAGTATTTGACATCTTTAGTTACTGGTTACTTACTGCAGATTTTGGTTATTAATAAAAAATATATTAACCACTTAAAGCGCTGTGTTATACTTGGGCTATTTGAAAATAGCCGATCTACAACCTACAAGCCAGAAATGTTCCATACATTTCAATAACAATAATAGGCCTCTATTAGATCGAGCCATATTTGTGGGGATGATAGCTATTGGCCTGATGGTTTCTATTGTGTCAAGTAAACCTCTATTGCTTTATGTCACAGGGGTTCTTGAATGCAATTTAATCTGCAAAAGGGAGCAATTTGTCTGTTTTCACATCTTGTGTTACACCATCAGAGTCTAAAACTGAATTATTTCAACTCATAAAGATTTTTAATCAATGAGAAAACATTCCAAAGGAATTACCAAAGCTAGTATAAAAATGTAAAGAAAGAACAAACAACAACAGAGAGGAAATAGGTGACAAACCAATGCTGAGCATTAGAAGTGCATGCAAATTGATTATACGGTGCAAAAATAGATCTCATCTGATAACAAGGGGCCGACAGGGGTGACAAATTCATTCATTCTACCCCTTCACCATCAGGACCATCACCCAAAGGAGTGGCTGATAATGGCTACCAGAGCCGCATGGTAGCCCAGTAGGGACCTACTGGGACCATAGCTATGGGCTGATAAGGGTGATAACAGCCCCATTCATTAGGATGAGTTCTAGGTATCAAGTGCATGGCCAGTTAAGCTTCACTAAATGTTTCAAGCTGAGGTCTTGCTTCTTGATTCATGTATACTGCATGAAAGTGAGACAAATTCTAACAATTTTATGCAGCAGAGAAATGATTGATGTTTGATCCATGGATGTAGATACAGCCCATTATTCATCCATTGCTTTCAAGGAAATATTGAAACTAAGTCGGTTTAAACTTTGATACATGACAAATCTCTGAATTTAAACTGTAGTCAAAGAAGAAATAGATAGCTAGAGTAAGTGTTTATTGCCCTGTAGTAAAAGCTTTTAGGTTAGAGGGCACCATGGACAGTACAACAAAGCTGTCTGTCTGTCTGTCTGTCTGTCTGTCCATTCATCAGTCTGTGTGTGAAATCTCATGAATTAACATTAGGGCGTTGTCACTCTCAGCTTGCGTTGATCTACATTAACATTACATGTACAATTGCAGCATACCGTAAGATAAACGCATATTATCTCCTGATCACAGGCAAGTGCTTTACTGTCTATTTCAGGGTGGACGGTTTAATGCTTATTTCAATTGTACAGATTAATATAAACATAGCTAATTCAATTTCTTAAAACACACATAACACAGAACTATTTCTCAAAGGTAAAGCCCACATATGTTGGCAAATCAATCATGTGTAACATTACATCTTCAACATTCCTTGGAATGTATCACTAAATCAAGAACTAAAAATAATAATAAAATAAAATAAAACATAGCAAGAACATACACAAAGAACAACATGACAAAGAAGTTCTACATCTATCCTTTATCTCAAGTAAGAATTCCTCAGACCACTCTAGACTGTAAGTCGTCTGTCAGACTCTCATAGGCACCAAAACTGGGGATTCGGGAAACCAAACAAAGTGGAGGGTTCGAGGGGGGCAGAGGCAGGTTAAGTAGTTTAGATAGAATCCCGCAGGGTTAGGAATAGCCGATCTACAAGCTCACAATGCCTCGCGATGCGAGGCATTGTGAGCGTGTAGATCGGCTATTCCTAACCCTGGTCAAAACCCTCATCACCAAACGGCCCAGGGGTTAGTTGATTCAAGTCCCCCAGGGCTCTATACTGGGCCTGCCGCCTCTTCCCCCTACATATCTTCGCCGAAAAAAAGCAGATTCATTTAGATCGGCTATTTTCACCGAATGTTCGCTCCGTAATAGGGATGCAAGGGTTCATGTGGTTAATAATGTATACAAATTGAGTTACTGTCTTCATACATGAAAAATATGGAATCACAAATGCATGTTGGCATGTTTGACTGGTGATGAGAAATGAAAGAAAATGTAGCATGAGGATCAAAACTTACTGATTAGGGCATCTCATTTACTGTAGACCCTTATAAATTATGTGATCATAATGTAGATCACTACTATAATGTTCCTACAAAGAAAAAAAACCCACAAAAGATGGAGACATAATAATAACAATTAATCTTGAGTGCTTATTCAAAGTATGAAGTGAACTGTACTCATGTCATGGATGCTTAACGATTGAGTTGCATCTGTTGGTCTTGAAACCAAATGAGTTATTTGACATTTCCAAAACATTGTCTTTTGTATAATACACTCAAATAAGTGTGCAAAATTCACAACTGCGATTTAATGTTGTTGCTCCGCCTCATTCTAATGAAACCTTGCTATGCTACTGCAAAAAAAGGGTTTGATTTGGCCAGATAATACCATGCATGTACACTGGCTGATCCAGTGATGTGGCGTGATCTACAGTACATGCACAGAAAAATGGGAGAAACAACAGTGACATCTAGTGGCTATCATCAACACTTCTTTCAAAACAATTATCCACACAAAACAATGTTGATTTTGTTGGGGTTGAGAACATCTTTGGTCTATACTTCTATAGTGTGTACAGGAGGTACAGCCAAACATAGATGCATTGATCATATTCATCATTATAAACAAAAAACAACACAAAAATACCTAAATTTCTGGGGAAATAAGTCTGAAAATTATGCTAAAATTATGCACACTGAAGCAGTAGAAATCCAACATTTATCCAAACAACTAGTATGTGCGCTTAAAGACATTCAGTTTGTGTCTGTTGACTGGCCATGTGAACTGGCCTCAAGCTGTGACACAGAGAGGGACAGTCTCTCCATGTATTAAACTCCACCAAACCCCTCGAGTATTAGAAATGCTTCGATCTTCTGTCAATGTTGAGACTGCCAGTGAGTGGGTCTACTACAGCAGTGGTTCTCAAAGTGGGGTCCGGGTACCTCCAGGGGTCTTTGAAGGGGTTCCAGCAATAGGTAGCATCAAAATCACTTTAACCCTATTTTATACGTCGGCTATTCGGAAATAGCCGATCTACAGGCTCACAGTTGTGAGCTTATAGATCTGCAATTTAAAAAAAAGATTTTGATCTTTCAAATCTTAAAACATAAAACTTAAAGAGCACAAACCTTCTCTTGTGGGTTTGCCTAGCACAAAATATATCCAGATGGGGGTCCGTGAAAATGTTTGAGAAACACTGCTCTACCAACCCCAAACACCCTGAGTATTAGAAGAGAATTCATCTTACGATGCGAAGTTAGTTCAGGCAGACAACTCAAGGCAGCGCGCCAAAACTGTCACATGCGGGCTATTTAAACTTCCCTGCCTACCTGTTCATTCCTCGCTTCTCCACCTTGCTGCTCGCTGTGCTGCTCTGCTGCTGTCTGTCTGTCTGCTATCCGTTGCCTCGCTGTCCGCTGCTGCCCATGAAGTTTGCAATCCCAACGCCTCCCCAGCATCCACCTGTAGGTTCTGTTTCTAGATTCCCCTTTGGGGTCTTAATTCATTCCCTGTAATTCTGGCAATTTGGCAATATCACTTAATTATAAAATGTTCATGCTTACAGGGAATGAATACCAAACCATACCAAACTATGCTTCAAATATCTATGCTCAATTTATGCTCGATAGAATATATTTTGATTCAATCCAAGAGTTGTCTGACTGAACTGACAATATTTTTTAGACTGCCAATGAGCGGATCTAGTAGTACTACAGACCACAGCGCAGGGTGGGGATGTGGAGGTGGGGGTCTAGCTCTGGGAGAAATACTCCAGGACGAGCCGCAGGTGTCCAAGACGATCTTTGAGGGAGTTGAGGGACAACACGGTGGTCTGGTAGGCAGGGTCTAGCTGGAGGACAGAGAGAAGCCACCAACACCATGCTGGGCCGTTGGACGATGCCTGAAGGGGGGTTAGAGTAGGCAGTGGTGGAAAGTAACTAAGTAAATTTACTCAAGTCATTTTTTGCTTTACTGGAGTATTTCCAATTTTCAATCATTTTACTTCTACTCCACTACATCTCAGAGGCAAATATTGTACTTTTACTCCACCATAATTATTTGAAAACTTTAGTTACTAGTTACCTTGTAGATTTTGATTATTATTACAAAACCACTTCAGACCAATATATATACTTTTGAAAATAGCAGATCTACAAGCTCACAACGCGTCGCAAAAGCAACGTGTTGTGAGCTTGTAGAATGTGACCATGTTCAATGACGCTGTCCCTAAAAGCAAATAAAACATGTTTCAAATAAAAATGTTTCTACTATGTCCATAAAGTCTTGTGTTCTGGTGCTGACCTGTATATTCTCCTCGCTTTCAGGCATGGCTCCATACTGCCTGTTGATCTGCTCACGGATGGGGTTGCTTTGACGCTGGTACCACTCCTGAGCCTGCTGGTACACACTGTCATGGAGACGTTGCAACAGCTCCAATTCTGCACCGTCAGCCTGGAGAGGAGAAGAGACATTTGCCAATGTCCAATATCAGCACTTAAAACAGAAAAGGTCGCCAAACAAACTTCAGATGCAATTAATTTAATAACCCTGAAGACGGCAGACTGACTGCCAAAACGTTGGTTGTTTTTAATCTCTTTATGCCCTAATAAATAATTGCATCAGAGGTTACGAGTGTGCGGCAAGGCGGCAACCTCTGATGTTTTAAGTATTTAATTCCATTGGCCGGCACCTCACTGCACCCGGTGTGCGTTTGCAAAAGGTTTAAAAAAATTGTTAAAATAGCCGGCCCCTTGTCAACCAGTAGTGGTCCTACCCGACCACAGGATCTGTCTCAATGGAAGAGCAGGGAGACCAACTATCCCCACCACAGCTGTGCTAGTTTTATTGTATTAACATACTCTACCATACAATTGGTTAAAATAATGCTTTATTCACACAGAAAAAAAGTTATGGACTGCAGAGAATTCATACAGGATAAACAAGTGAAATTGGAAGTAATAAAAGAAAACAATGAGCAGACAAAATGATAAATGATAGATTATAAATGGGGTTTCCCTCCTAATTGGATGAAATTGCGGTGTCCCACCTGAAAATATATTTTCTGTTTCTGTACCAAAGAGCTGGAGAGACAGGGAGACCCCTGTTACAGAACAAACACTCTATAGCGATGATTGCAAGCAGAAAATAGAACTTAAACTTTTCAACAAAAACGTTTTATATACGTAGCACCTTTAAGTAATTGTTACATTTTGATATGTGTTTGTGTTATGCTGACCTTCTGGTCTTCTAGGTACTCTATGTCAGCGGTGTGGTAGCCATCTCTCTGTCCTCTCTTCAGAACCCTGAACCGACTACCCCCCACCGTGTCAACATAGGACCTCCCATCGGCCAGAAGCTCCAGGCTATGTATCTCCAACATACAGCCATAGTCTGCAAATCTGAAGAACACAGGACAGAAATATATGTCAGTGATTCTCCGATGTTAACTGTATAAAGTTAAATAACAAGTTTTTAAAAAATATTGCCGAAGAGATGTGGTGTAGAGGGAAACAAAGAGGGGACAAAGTTAGCTCTGGTCCATAGCATTAGAAGGAGTTCAACTTAACGCTATG
This sequence comes from Gymnoscopelus microlampas, assembly GCF_963454915.1. Lineage (NCBI taxonomy): Eukaryota > Metazoa > Chordata > Actinopteri > Myctophiformes > Myctophidae > Gymnoscopelus > Gymnoscopelus microlampas. The sequence goes on along the minus strand of NC_139955.1, from coordinate 19,335,226 downwards.
GTACTTTCGAGCCGTTGCCCTAACACCCCCGATAGCGCAGTGGCCGCAGCCTTTCGTCTTTAGTAAAAATAAAAACTACACTTTTGCTACTCACCAAAACAAAGACGGTTTTAAGATGTTGAAAGCCTACTTTCCTTAGTGGGAACACTCTGAGCCCGACCAAAATGCAAAATAATAGAAAACTTCCATTGACCTGATCTGTAGAGGGCGCAGGGGAGTAACTAAATCTTTTTTCCCATCCGGGTGGATTATTTTACATTTTGGTCCAAAAATGAGGTGGGCGGCTCCGAGTGTTCCCACTAAGGAAAGTAGGTTTCAACTCCATAAAACCGTCTTTGTTTTGGTGAATAGCAAAAGTGTATTATTTTCTTTTACTAAAGGCTGCGCAGAATGGGGTGTGCGGGCAACGGCTCGAAAGTACCATAGCGTTAAGTAGAACTCCTGGCGCTATGGCCCAAAGCTAGGAACAAGTATAGAACCCTGGGGGACCCCGGTCAATGAAGTAGGGTGTAAGTGGTTAATTTGTACATCCTTAGTAAAATCTAGAGTAGTCTAATAATGTTGAACCTGCTCCCAATTAGACAGAATGACAAGGACACTAAGTGAATGCAAGTAACTGCCTGGTAGGATATAATATGTGCCGAACTAGAGGTCTCTGCTCAGTAGAATGTTACTGTATGAGGAGGACCAGGTCTGGGAACCACCCATCTAAAGGTCTCCTGTCAGGCTGAGAGAAAACAGCAAGAGCTGAGGTCAGTGATCTAGTAACCTAGCAACGATAGATTAAGCATCTTCAGCACATGAACCCGAGTAACAGCCAGACATAGACCCAGAGATCAAGATGAAGGAGATCGAACCACAGTTGCTAATGATGCTCTCTCTTTCTGTTGTTGTACTGGGCTCACACTGCAGGAAGAAAATCGGGGTTCGGGAACGCCCCTCCCGAATATCAGCAGGGGTGTTCATTCTAGATTTAGTCACAAGCTCTTGTTAATACTTTTCATTGGTTAAAAAAACCCACAGACAGATAACCACTTTCAACTATGCGTACTTATTTTGGGCATTATATAACCAGTAAGAATATCAGATCTAAAAGCTAACAATGCTCACATCATGACACATTGTGAGCCTGTAGATTGTCTATTTTTGCTACGTTTACATGCCACTAATATTAAAAAAACGAATATAAAATATAGCATTAACTTGAAAAGTAACAATAAAGTTTAAGTGTGCAATTTCTGCACAACAGCAACAATATTTATTTTCTTTCTGACTACTTTCTTTACAGTTAGACATGCCATTCCAACTGACTCAGAATAGTGTGTTCAATTTGTCCACATGGTGGCACTATAAGATCTAAGTTAAGGTGTCAATTTTGACATCATCTTGTGTCATCTTGTACAAAAACACTAAAATGACAGCTATACTGCGATATTGGACAGCAAATATTTAGCTAATTAATAAAAAATGTAAAATTTGTCTTAAGTTATGTTCTGTACTGGTAAAAGTGGCAATTCGTTGACATAGTGGCACTCATTCTACACATAGGACAGAACATTGCTACTGCCAGCGGGTGCTCGAGGTAGTCATGAACCTCTACGGAGCACTTGCCTGAGATGCCTTCTATGGGATGAGGAGAGTGTGGAAATCTGAGATGGGAGATGACCTCAAGAGGCGGCTGTTCGTGGTTATTGGTTACAGTACAATCAGCACTACTGTTCGGGGCCGAGACATGGACGCTTACAGTACAGCAAGAAAAGGCCCTGGATTGCTATAGATAGATACTGTATACAGTATGGGTCTGGCTCTAATCAGCACACTATTTCAGTGTCGTACCCTTTGCCAAGCTCATAACAGCACATGCCAAACTTCTTGGTCCCCGTCTCCATGCAGCGGCGCATCATGAGCCGGTACCGGGGCTCAAAGACGTGCAGTGGGCAGGGCACTCCAGGGTAGGCCACCGTGCACACAAAGATAGGGATGTCCTTGGTGAGACTGCCAAGAGAGAGAAGGAAAATTGAGACATAACACCAGAGGTTAATATACTGTATTTCTTATATGTAACAGCAACATTGTGAATTTGAGTCCCAATCTATGTCACACATCATTCCCTCTTTCTATTAGTTATTATCATAGTGTTTTTAAGAGACATTGGAAGAATGTGTTTACGTTCTGTATCACTGATGTTAGCATTCAGACATCAACAATGATCAGTATACGTGATTCAGTATCAGTTGCCATGGATGTGTTTTCAGAATACCCGTGAACATTTTGGATGTTGCTAAGTTGCTTTGGATGCTGCTGTGTGAATGTGTTGATGTTTGATTGACAGGTGCCTACTCAGAGAGCTCAGCCATCTCAGCCTCATGGATGTGTTTCCTCTCTGCCAGCTGGGCGGGGAAGAGTTGCATCATTATGTCCTGGAGCGCCACTGTCGGGTTGTATTTCCTGTTCTTCAGGAACTGAAAACAAAGAGGGAAAAAACTAAATTCATATTTTGAAAAACAAAATAATAATGATAACATTATTAACAATATTACATTCACCACTAAAGGGGGCTACATGCTACAATTATTTACCATCCGATAAGAAAAAAGTTATTTTTGATAAGACACCTTTCATACTGCCAACCGCACTGAGGTGATTCCCCTCCCTCCCCCGCTCAGTAATCTGATGGAATTAATCACAGCTGTGTAGTTTGCTCTGTCTAGAGTGCAGGAGCACGTTTGTGTACATCTAGCATGGATATTTTAATACCTGGATATCGGACATTTGGACATTTGTGACAGTTTGTTATGGGGACAGAGGTCTTTGAATAACCTCCTCAGCCAATGTCTGCTCCCACCGCTTGTGCTGCTGACAGAAGAGCCTAGTCTAATTGCGGAAAAAAAAAAAAGATATCACAACCTTGGTAAGACTGCCAAGAGAGAGAAGTAAAGTTGAGACATAACACCAGGGGTTAATAAACAGTATTTCTTATATGTAACAGCAACATTGTGAATTTAAGTCCCAATCTATGTCACACATCATTCCCTCTTTCTATTAGTTATTATCATTGTGTTTTTAAGAGACATTGGAAGAATGTGTTTACATTCTGTATCACTGATGTTAGTATTCAGACATCAACAATGATCAGTATCCGTGATTCAGTATCAAGCTGCCATGGATGTGTGTTTTCAGAATCACAACCACCCAACACTATCTTTAGCGACCGAACAAATGTCGGACAGTAAAGACAACTAGGTGTACTGAGCTGACCACCAAGATCGCCCAGAAATAGGGTGACCAGCAACGCAAAATAGTCAATTTGCAGAACCCCTGTTGTGGGACAATGCGGGACAGGGGACTGGTCTCAGTCGGACGGACAATAACAATTTAACATTTCATTTATTATTATTATAAATGCCTTGATTTTGTATGTGGTAACATAGCACATTTTGTTACCCCTGCTGCGAAACAGAATTAACAACAAATTATTTTTACAGGCTTAAAAACGCTTCTCACACAGGAAAAGAAAATATATGCAAATGTATGCAAAGACACTACAGAAAGCCTACCATCAGGATAGGCCTACATTGTTGCATTTTGAACGGCTGCTTTTAAAACAAGCTTGCAAATTAATCTGTTCTTACTTTATTCGGTAGCTACTTTTCTTGTTGGAAATACTAATAGAGAGCAGTAGATGTGTAAACTCCGGGAATACAGCTTCTCCTTCACTTGTATTGTTTTTCACTTGATCAACAGCGGTTCTTTGATCGGTCCCGAGTTCGACGATCCATCAATTAATACAGTCTCCGCAAATAGGTTTGTAACCGGGTTGTTTAATATTAAAAGTATTAATATGTTTGGTTGCGTATGCTTGAGCAGTACTCCAGTGTCCCCTTTGTTGTGAACTCTTGGCACTGAGATATGTCTCCCCTGTGGACTGTGTGCGGCCACAGAACCAACAGAACACATGGTCCATGTCAGTCCAGTGTGCTTCTCACATTAAGACCTTCAATCAGCACAACTCGCCACACCTGCACATTGTTTTATAACACAGATGTCACGGTAGTTCTCTTTTGATGCGGGACCATTTTCTGGACTGTCCCAAAGAGATGCGGGACTGGTGGTCACTCTACACAGAAACCGCTCTTATTGAAGTCATTTGGTAGAGCAAAGTTTGGACGGTGGATGGTAGCATGTAGGGGGCTTTCGAGTACTACTACTACTACTATTACTATTACCACCACCAACGCTACTACTACTATAAAATATAAATAATAATAATGATGCTTTGCTTCAACAGCAACTATTCCAACACCACAAAATCATGCTAACCATCTTAATAATTGGAGATTTTCATTGTGTTGTGTAAATTGTTACCTCTTGCAGGGGCTGTTTGCAGAGGGGGCAGCGAAGGTTGTGGTCCAGACTCCTTTCGATGCAGTTTTTACAAAAGGTGTGGCCACAGGGAGTGGTAACAGGCTCATAGAACAACCTTCAGAAGGAAGCAGAGGCAATGAATCATTCGATCTGCTACAAGTTCCATTTATTTGTGATGTAGCATCAGACAGGACGCGTTTTGCAGCCTGCAGGGTGCACCCGCACGCACCACACAGCCTTTTTTTGTGCAATCCTGCGAGCATTAACCGACAGCAGTAACAGAGAGAGGTGCAGGATGATACATGGTGTTACTTTTTCATTTTCTTTTTCCTTTATTTATTCAGGGAAGCCCATTGAGAGCAAGCTTTCTTTTTTAAGGACGCCCTGATTACAGCATGAAAACAAGTACAGTTATAAAATACAATACATATAATGAAAAACAATAAGAAATATTTGAACTACATTAACCCATTAAGACCTGGAATGCATCTGTGTCACTTTAGATTAGATTCGAGTTCTGCGCTATGAGCTTGTAGATCTGCTATTTTTGAAAAATCTTGAAAAAATATTTCCCAGATTTAAAAAAAAAACTGTTAGGATTTAGAAAACATTTTTAAGAATCGCCTCAGGTCTTAATGGGTTAAAACATCAGGGTTCCTTGAGTGGGTTCCAAGTGGACCCTCACAGCTCTGTAACTCTGAGAGTGTACAAATGGACCCTTACAGGTCAATTTGAAAAAACTGTCACACTCTCAGAGTTATGGGGTCCTTGATAATAAAACGTTTGAGAATCACTGGGATTAGGATGAGTACTCTTCAATACTGACCTGATGCACAGAGGACACTCGAAGTCTGAGCCGGTGAGAACAGCAAGGGAGCTCCCTCTGTGCTGACTGCATTGACCTGGAGGTGAGGAGAGTAAACCCTTTAACACTAGCACTGGTTAATATTAGGGGGAGAATGAGGACACACTTATATTATATTAGAAGAAAACTGATCATAGGATGCACTTGAAAAACGATCTGGTTTGGCAATGAGTTTTTATTTTCTGTCAAAAAAAAGTTATGGCACTACTGCACTATATACAGTACATTGTATGTGTGTGTGTGTGTGTGTGTGTGTGTGTGTGTGTGTGTGTGTGTGTGTGTGTGTGTGTGTGTGTGTGTACCCTTCTCATGTCTGTCCACCTTCATCATCATTTCTTCATCTTCCTCAGCAGTAGGGAGGAAGGACACAGCTTGGCAGAGGCTGAGGCAGCACTCGGTACTGGAGGCCTGTTTCACCCTGGAGCCCTGAAGACAGAAAATGACTGAAAGAAATGCCCCAAAACAAGAAATACCCCAAAACAGGTAACTCCTAAAAACAAGAAATACCACAAAACAGGTAACTCCTAAAAACAAGAAATGCTCCCAAAGACAGCGTGTCTTGTGTCATGTGTAAACACATGTCACATGTGTGTGTTAGGACGTACTACAAATACCAGCACCTGCTGTCCCTATTTTGGGCATGTCAACAAATAGCGAAAACAGCTGATCTGCAAGCTTGTAGATCTACTCTGGCCGTCCGACACCATTGTATGATGAAGTAAAACATAGTTCTTAAGTGGTTAAATGGTGATGTTAATTACACGGGAGTCCACCATGTTTTGATACATTCAGATCCATGTTGCTTGCCTGTCAGCCAATCAGGACAGAGGTGTGTTAGTATCGTGGCGGCGTTTGAAAATTGTGGAACAACCGACCAACGAACATAGTGGCTATTTTTTTGCAGCTGAAAATTCACCGTTATGTCAGCCAGCCTGTGAAGATTACCTCTCTCACACCGTCGCCTTCTCTCTCCTCCGCCAGTGGTGGTATGTGGGCCTCTGGGTGCGCTGGACCCTGGGAGCCACTGAGGCTGGTGATGGGGCAGGGCTCTTTCAGATACTCAGTCACCACATTCAGGATACGTGACACCTCCTCGGGCACTGCCATGCCCTCTGTTTCCAGGATCTTCCAGCCATGCAACAAATTAGGTTTTCTTTTCTTTAATTTAGAGTAGCCAATATCCCCCCCAACTTAGTCATTATGCCAATTCCCTCAGTCCCCTCGCATTTCTGTGTAGTCTTGTCACTGCTGCCCTTACTGGCTGGAGGACATAGTGCCTCCACCCCCCTACTCAATTGTGCTCGTATGGAGCTTGGCCTAGTCAGACCAAGTATCCGTGGTGGTGACAGGAACTTTACCCCTGCAACACTCCAATGCCCAGATTAGGGCCATCATGATAACAGTATCTGATAACTATTAACCACACATGCTCTACATGAATGAACCATTCGATCAAATCACCATATACCATCACATGTTCTGTCTCTACAACCTGTAACAAAACAGATCATAACAAACTCATTAATACAGTATATATACTTAAATGCAAAATCAAATCAAAATATATTTATATAGCACTGATATTACATAAAAATAAAATAAAATACGTCAGGCAAAAGTGCACAAAGTAAATAATGATAAAAGAATAAAAAACAATGGAATTAATAAGGAGAATAAAATAAAAGGCAATAGAATGTTAATTAAACAGTAATAACTGATTCTATGTTAAAGCAAGGCTAAAATGTCTAAAACAACATTCCAGTGCAGGGTTCAAGGACAGTAGCCTATTTGTTTACATCATGAACAGGCCATTCTATTACAAGAGTTGCTCTATCCTTGGATAACCCAACATTATGGACTTGTGATTACCCAACACTTTTATCTGTCACTCGTACTGTGCTAATGGCCTCTCACCCACCCACAGCGGAAAACAGAGATATGGGGTTGTACAAAACGGATTAAGGCTTTCTACAATACTAACATAATCCCAGATGCTGCAAAATTCACCACTGAGAGACTGACCAAATCCAAACAGCAGAATCTGTCAGCACCACTAAACATGTAAAGTTGTTGTTAGTATGAATAAACACAGAAGCACCTGGGAGGAAGTGGACTAAGAAAGGGGAGTAGCCAAACCCAGTTCCTGTTTCTACAGGAACTGGGGGGGGATGTTCTTTTTTTGGGTTCCCAGATTGATGTAGTGCTTATTTTACCTTCTTTTTACCATGTGTACGTACCCTTTTTTAGCCTCATTGTATTTAAGTTTTTAGTTTTATTCACAAAAGCACTTCTAGGGACAGGTGTTACAAATTAGCATTTGCTATAAGCACTATGATACTTATTATGATTAGTATACATTTCTAATAGAAACTGGAAACACAGTATGCTATTGTATATCTTGATAGCATATTTTCAGTTTCTATGTCACTGTATGTGAAATTAGCTTTTGTTGAGGGGTTTGGGTGAGGTGTAGAGAGTGGGCGGGCCTCACACCTTTTTAATCTGGCTCTTGGCAGGAACAAAGTCGGCCTGGAGTTTGAGACAGCGGTGGAAGTGGATGAGAGCCTCCGTCTGTCTGCCTATCTCCAGCAGGACATTCCCTTTACGAAACAAGCCCTGCACAGTGACAGAGAAGAGTTATTATGGCTTTGTTCAGACTCAAATACGATATATAGCAATGTTTCCCAAACAGTGGGTCAAGACCCATTTTTATGGGTCGCTAGTAAATATCCCCTTTTCAAACATTTCCTGCAAAACTAATTATTTTTTCAAAAGATTAAAAAAATATATATACCGTATATAATAATATATTCTGATCTTTTCAACAAAATTTCAAAACATTTACCCAAAAAATTGAGAAATTAAAAAATATATATACTGAAAATGGGAGATCTACAAGCTCACAATGCGTTGCATCACAACACTTTGTGAGCTTGTAGATTGTATATTCACTATTTTTGAAATAGGGCTTAAGTGATTAATTCTTTGGGAAACCCTGATCTATAGGACTGACTGTCTACACTGTTATTTATGTGCAAGTGATCAGACCAGATTTGCATACAGTATTCAGACATCGTCAACCTATCTGAACAGCTTGCTGTGATAAAAGACGTAACAACATAGGCGTGAGTAATGCTTCCTTAATGCTTCGTTACTCTCCAACAATAGCAGATCTACATGCTCAGAATGCATTGTGTGCGACGCGGGGTGAGATTGTAGCTCATTTCGGCGAGCGATACGTAATATGATGAAGTGTGATACATTAAATCAAGCTTCGAGTGTCAAGACTGAGACACATATTTAGAATCATATTTGGAATCATATTTCAAACCACCTAGGAATGTGAATCAAATCTGTTTTGTTTCCATGTGTTTCTTTGCTGATCGGACTTGATCAAATCAATCGGATTCCAGTCTAGATAGGGCTGCCAGTCGCATAACACAATGACCTGTCTACAGCATGTCAATTCAAAGAGAAGACTTCTATAACAACAACCTTGAACAATGCAGCCAACCACCCACAGACATGGAATGATTCACTTAGCTTATATGTTGCTCTTTGCATACCTTCATGAATGACATAACATGGCATAAATGACATAACGTGACATACATAGGGAAAAAAAGTATACGTCCTGTTTCTGTGGTTATGTGTCACAGTTACAAAACTGCAGAATGCACCAGCAAGGAGAACTGCTGAAACGTAATTCCATTTTACTTAGACCTTAATGACACCCTGTTGAAGACCTCACAGCACATGTGAGAGACCCCCCCCCCCCCCCACACCACACCACACCACACACACACACACACACACACACACACACACACACACACACACACACACACACACACACACACACACACACACACACACACACACACACACACACACACACACACACACACACACACACACACACACACACACCTGTCCTGTCCTGTCTCTCACCTCAGTCCAGTTAGGGCGAAGGCAACAGAGGTGATCTAAGTCAGTCAGTGCATCGGAGTAAAGTCTCAACCCCAAATTGGCCTCTGTTCTGAAGACCTTCAAACTCAGATCATCTGGAACTTAAGAGCAGAGATGGAAAAGAGAAAATGAGTAGGTGTTCTACTGTACAGAACTAGATAGCATATTACAAATGACTAGCATAGTAAGCATACATAAATATCACATACTGTAAACAACCAGATAGCATTACATAATTATAAAACTAGTTAGCATGCATAATACAATAGCAATCTAGCATACCATATATATATAACACATACAGTAAATCATAATAAGATAACATCTAAACTCTCTCATACTGTGTATATAACAAATATATAACTAGATATCATACACAACATATACAAATAAGCATGCATTACATATAACTATTAACTACTGTACAGGGGTTGACACTAACGGTTGTCCGACTGCCCGTGGCAAGTAAATAAAACGTTCGGGCAAGTGGAGTTTGCGTTCAGGTTGCCCAACAGGCAAGTGCATTCCGTCTTCATTAAATATTATAGGCCATTTATGAAGACAATGCTACCTTTTTACAACTAGCAGTTGCACTCATTCAGTTTTTTATAAGTGACCGTCGCCACTCTGCAGTTATCGATTGGATTTAACATTAATTTGTTCTACAAGCATAAATTTTACCTATCATTTTATAATGGAAAATGTACTTTTTCGGCAAGTGGGCATGACCTTTGGGCAAGTAGAACATGACCTGTACTTGTCCGATGGGCAAGCGCCTCAGAGACCATAGTGTCAGTGTCAACCCCTGCTGTATTATATCAAGCATTACAAGCGTTACACAAATATGATGTAACAACTACATGGCATACATACGTGGCACGGTGGCACCTAACGTGGCACGTGGCATATAACCTACGCAGCAAACATATATAACACATATAAAACTACATAACACAAACCCTGCTGCAACAGCTTATTACACTTCTATGGACAATAACTACTTTGAAAAACATATAATAGATGATTCACCTTATTTTATCTCTTAACAAAATGCATGTGACACACTCACCAAGATGAAGTATAAATAATGACACTATTGTTCAATTTGTGATGCTGTTAGCAAACTGTGAACAGTGTGACATAAAATATGGGTCAAGATTCCTGTCCATAACTGTGACTACAACTGATTCTGTGAATATGTAATAATGCACATTTATTGTCATTAAAGCTGCTAAGCTTTTATAATGTGCATGGCCCTTGGTCGGAAGTACTTAGTCACAGGGTAAGAGTTTCTGCTAAATGCCTAAATAATAATAATAATAACATAATATAACAAGATGCACTCAGATTCCTGGCTTGTCATAGGAACAAATAATTTATAGGAATTTATCATCGGAAGCTTTATTTACAACATCCTTTCAGTTTCCAGGTGCGCCTTGATGGCAAGGGACTTCAACAACACACCTGAAACGCTGAGATTGTGCGTGTGTGTGTGTGTGTGTGTGTGTGTGTGTGTGTGTGTGTGTGTGTGTGTGTGTGTGTGTGTGTGTGTGTGTGTGTGTGTGTGTGTTTCCTCAATTATGCAAATCCTAAAAAGCTGAAGAGCATTACACAAGAACTAATGCTCTGCTACAGATAAGGACAAAAGATAACTAAAAGGTTATTCGAAATAGCAGCAGGCCGCCTCCAATTACATTTCTCGGAAGGAAAGTGTCAATTACCATATGAACAAGTGAAACCATTTCCCAAATATCTGTCAAGACTTTCACAGTCCAGCAATCACTACACAGTTTGCTCTCAAAATAACCTCACAGGTTGTGTGCTGTGTCCATCTGCTAGACAGTCTGATGAACACAGCTTCACATGTCAAGGGCCTTGTGATGAACTGTAGCCTACTTGTACTGTATGTATCCACATCATTAGAGGCACACGTTATTTTAAATGCATGTCATGTATCGGAGGCATTGTACATGTTTTCTTCATAATAAATTGGATATCATTGATATCAAATTAGGTATGAGTGTCCCAACCAAAATCTATAAATAGTCAGTAGCCTATCATGTTATTCAACTACCTGAGACTACCTGAGTGTACTTGAAGCATCTTAGCTTCGCCTATATTTGGGTCAGCCTATAGTGGGAATAATGTTGACTAGTTATAGCTTAATTTTGTTAAGCCTTATTTCAATCAGTGCACATTTTCACTTTGATTTGTTTTACTGAGGATAAGGTTAGAAATAAGTTTAGGGTTAGGGGCATACGGTAGTTTTACTGAGGTTACATTTAGGGATAAGATTAGGTATAGGCATAGTTTATCTGGCGTTACGTTTAGGGATAAGGTAAGGTTCAGACATAGTTTACTGAGGAAGACCAGGTGAATACCAATGGATTTGCCCCGGGGTGACTGTGTTTTGGGGCGAGCGTTTTGGTATTCCTGCAAAGCAGAGTGGAAGTGTTTTGGTGCACCCCCACTTTACTGGGCAGCTGCCAGAATGTTGAGCAGTGCGTAGAGATACTGGGAGTGGGACCCAAATATATAGCCTACAGTAGGCTATAGCCTACATCTCGATGTTCCACTGCAGTGTGCTTTTTCGGTGAATGCGGGTCTGTGATGTAATGTTATACATTAAAAATAAACAATATCAAGAGATAACAGTCCTCCGAACGCTATATTCCTATTCCTATACATTTTTTTTTATATTTATTATCAATGTGGCCCTAAAATCTCTGTATGACGTCTGCTTGCGTAATGATACATGCATGGCATGGATTCCATGTTACACAATTTAACGTACAGGCGTTATGTCATGGCTAATGGCTTACACAAGGATTTGTGTCTCTCACTCAAGAGAGAAAACGTACTGTTCTTTGTTCTTTTTGCAGACTAACATCATCATTACCTAGGTCTATCCCCTGGTTCGTGATGCGTAAAGCCTCTGCAAACTCGCCGACCCGCAGCTTCTCCTGGACGCGTCCCTTCATCTCAGCCTCGTCCGGGCAGCACTTCTCAACGACGCGGATCAGCAGGACGTTGTTCTTGGCGGCTCTCGTGTCTCTTTGTTTTAGTCGTTCCTTGCACGACGGACATTTAGACGGGAGGTAGCCGGTCTCCACGCACCTCCGGCAGAACGAGTGACCGCAAGACACGGTCACCGGCTCCCACAGCAGGAACAGACAGACGGGGCATTCCAGGAGATCCATGGTATCCGTCCGTGGCAAAAAAAAAAAAAATGTTTACAATGATGAGGGGTTGTTGTTGCGGCTTTCCCCAGGGTAAATGATTATAGACGGGACGGGGTTTCTGTCACTATCACGTGCAACATGGTTTAACAGAACTACAGGTTAAGTAACACATCATCTGTTCCCTCTGTAGCCAAAGCAGGCTAATTCCAAATCGCTCGCCCCAAAACACAGTTACCCCGGGGGAAATCCGGCAACCTCGGAACGGTCGCCACCTGGTATACCTAAACGTAAACCTCAGTAAATCTATGCCTAAAGCTAACCCTAACCTTATTCCTAAACGCAACCTCGGCTAAACAAATACAAGAATACAACTAACGCTGGGGGCGAGCGGTCCGCGAAAGAAAATGGGGGTGAGCGTGTTTTGGGGCGAATCTTCCAGTTAACACACTACCTGTATCCCTTACTAACCTCCCAGAACCCTTACTACAACTGAACTCACTGACCTGGCTCAAATCAGTAGCCTACTACACGCAGACTTCCAAGTCCCCCCCCCTTAAGTCTGACTTTTTGCTTTACTGCTGTCAAATGCATTCGCCAACGCGTTATCCACCCTGTCAATCAGATTTTAGTCTTTGGTTTGGATCAAATAACGTCTTCCCTTTGCAATAAGCCGGAGAAATAGAAGAGCCTCCCCTCAATCCGTGCGCCGCTTTTCTCGTAGCTCCGAACTCCATCAACAACGCCACGCGGATCGGATCGGATCAGAACCACAAATGTCCTCGATCTCCTTCAGTGTTCAAGTTCGTCCCCGAGTCAGTCTGCCGGTTGCCTTATGAGATTTCAAAGCCACAATGTGGGTTACTATGTAACGCCACTGTAAATTACATAAATAAAAGACCACGTGATTCAACCGCTGGCCATGCCATTGGGTGAGAGCTTCATGGCGTACCGCCCTGCTGTTGTGAAACATAATGATGGCGAGTTTCATAACACCAGAGTTCTGCTATACATTGAGTTCTTCTAGCTCATGGGCCTGAGATATGTAACGTCATTATATAAAATAACGAATGGTGGTCTAAGTACATGTACTGTAGTTAGTTACCTTACACAATTCTGAGGTACTTTTATTGGAGTATTTCCAGTTTTCCATACTTTTACTTACACTCCACTACATCTCAGAGGAAAATATTGTACCTTTACTCCACGACAATAATATGAACACTTTAGTTACTTAGTAGATTTGGATTGTTATTACAAAATATACATGAACCACTTCAACCCCATTTTTTTTTATTTGATTTGATTTGATTTATTTGAAAATCCATCACCACATGGTCACCGCAGTTCGAGGATAACACAAGAAAGTCCTGAGACTTATTTCCGTTGAGGTCCTCTTACAATTAACAATCAATACGTTAAAAATACTTTACAATACAACACATGTAACTAACGTAACACTACATAGACACAAGTGACATACACAGTACAGACACAGTACACATTACAGAACAATACAAAACACAAGTAACAAATAGCCATTTAAACTTTGGCTATTTGAAAATAGCTGATCTAGGTAATGAAGCTCACAACTCGATGTGAGCTTCATTAGCTGTTATGCAGACGCATACAGTCATTGGGGCCCAACGAGGCCATGGCCCGGTCTGTGTGAAGTCTGTGAACCCATGCTTGGCCCTGTAGGGGCAAGATCCGCCAAGGGAAAAGATACAAATCTTTTGAAAATAGCAGATCTACAAGCTCACAACTTGTGAGCTTGTAGATCTGCTATTTTCAAAAGATTTGTATACATTTTATACTTGAAATGGGACATTCTGCTCAATGGGTACTTTTACTTTTGGTACTTTAAGTATATTTTGATACTTTTACTCAAGTAGCCTACATTTTGAATTCTGGACTTTTACTTGTAAGGGCACGGTCACACGGTTTATTCTACCTATGTGGTGGGGGTGGATTCTGCCAATGTAGTTTTTTTTTGCAGAAATGAAAATGAAAATGCAGCAAACCACTCCATTCCCATTGAAATGCATTGGCAGAATCCGCCCTCACAACTAGAATAAAAGTGTGGCGTGACCGTGCCCTAACAGAGTATTTCTACATTGCAGTATTGATACTTTTAAATTGAAAAAATTGAGTACTTCTACCCCCCCCCGCCCCCCCCCGTCACAATTGTCTATTATTATTTTACCTCCGCCTCTACAATGGCTACTGAAGGTATTGATACTTACTGAGTATAGATAACATTTATCTAACATTAAAATGTTCACAGCCTCATTTAACAAACATTCTTCAAAAAGTGCCACTGGATGGCGATATAGACTAGTTGTCACTCACTGGAGCCACCTTTGTACCACACTGCAATGCTCAGTTACATACACATGTAGACTTAAGTTATCTAAAGGGGGAGTCTAGACAATAAATAAAGAAAAACATCACATGGATGCAACTGGGACGTATCATCAGTGTTGTAGCCTGAGGTCATTGGGTGTTTCGGGTCTCGCAACATACAACTTATACCCTCGCCCAGGTGACCCAGCCAGGGTTGATCAAGCCCCGACTTACGTCCCAGTAGCTACCCACGGTCAGTCCTATAGGGAAAGACAGGGCCACTCAGTCCGCTTCTCCGGAAGTACTCTGCCGGGACTCGGGGAGGCTCTGGCACGTGGAGGGACTAGGCTCTGTGGGTTGTCTCCTGGCCGGGCTCCTCCTTCGTCTCACCAGGTCCAAGACCTGAGCGCTGCGCCAGATCAGTTGCACCGCCCCGATCCAAACATTTCCTTCTGGCGTGATGGTTCCTTGGGCAGATACCACTAGATTGGGCCGTCTAATGGTGTTAGCTCCACTTGCGGTTTGCTGGAATGGAATGGCCCTCCTAAAGGCCTCACCGTGGGTTTGGTGGGCTTCTTCCTCACGGAAGACACAGCCTGGGGCGCTTGTTGGAACATACTTGTTTTGGATGGATAGAGCTCTGTTTTGCCCTAACCGGCAGAGCCTGACATTTTTTTTGGTAGTCTGCAGCAGAATAAATTATTAAAGTCAAAAAGGTTAACCAAAGAACACGCTTTTTGCATAGGATTGGACGTCTAGTCAGTAAGAACACTCTGAAGATTCTTGCAGGGGCCCTCATACAAGGTTATTATGATTATGCATGCACTTCATGGTATCACAACACCTCCAAGGCCTTAAAAACAAGGCTCCGAACATCCCAAAACAAACTAGTAAGGCTACTTCTTGGCCTCAATCACAAAACCCATCTAACCCCTGCTCATTTTGCTAGGATTGGATGGCTTAGGGTTGAGGACAGAGTACAGCAACTTGCTATGGGCCTGGTCTTGACTCTTCGAGATACACCACAACATTGGGATCCCCCTGTATTTGTCTAAATACTTCCTAAATGTTAATGAAGTCCACGATCATAACACCAGAGGCAGCTCCACAAATCATGTTCAACCCAGATATGGCTCAACAAAGGGAATGAACTCGTTCTCATGCTATTCATCAAAAATGTGGAATGCCCTACCAAAAGGAGTAAAGGAGTGTAAAACCCTACTCACTTTCAAAACTGCCCAAAAGATACACCTTCAGGAGGCTGCAATTCGAAAATGGCCCCTGTCTAAGTTTTAACCTACCCCCCCCCCCCCCCCATTTATTTTTCTTCTCTTGTAATTTTTTTTTACTCTTCATACCAGTAACCTATAAGCTGATTGTATGACATTATGTATAGTAGTGTATATCTGTCTGTCTCTTATATGTCATCATGATTTGTGTGCATGGGGATCTAATCTTAAACAAGCTCAGTGCTTAATGAGTCTCCCAGTTCAGTAGACCTTGTATTGTGAATTTGTACTTCCATGTACTGATGTTCTCATGTCTTACTAAATAAAGTACATCAATCAATCAAGTAGTACAATTTACACAAATTGAGCAATCTTGAGGCAAGGATGCAAGATACTGTTACTGTAAATTGTAAAGATATCATGATTAAGA
Source organism: Gymnoscopelus microlampas (assembly GCF_963454915.1). Classification (NCBI taxonomy): domain Eukaryota; kingdom Metazoa; phylum Chordata; class Actinopteri; order Myctophiformes; family Myctophidae; genus Gymnoscopelus; species Gymnoscopelus microlampas. Next base: position 19,318,843 of record NC_139955.1, on the reverse strand, counting down.
TTATATTTTTGTAATAGCTCAAGTAGGGGGTTTTGAGGGTTGTCACTAGGACACCCGTGCATTCACATTCACCCACCAAACAAAACAATGGATACTCACACCCAATTTGCACATATTTTCAATGTTCTTTGCTTAAATGAATTTCAAAAATTCAAGATTCTAGATTAGAAAGTGTCCAACTCACAGCTAGATTAGAAATGACCATCATTGCGGATATGGATTAATGCAAATACATTGCAGAGAAAAGTAGAATGTGGGAATTCTGTACATCACATGGTTCTGCTTATTTATATTAACTTGTGTCTAAATATGGATACAAGTGCAGATTCAGAACAGCCAAACCTTGCATGAGTAAACCCAACTGTAGACTGGATTATACATTTCCATACTTCAGTATCCCATGTAACTTGAGTGTCCTAAATATCAAGGTGCATCATGTGTAACCAATGAGGAATTTCAACACTCTGATCATAGATATGGAAATTAGGCTGGACAAGACCTACTTAATCTAATTTCCCTGAAGAGGGACGAGAAAGACCTACTAAATACAGGGCTAAGAATGTCGGTGGGCAAGACAAGTCGCTGTGTACTTCCTGTATTTCCATTTAAGACACTTTTGGTAGTAGTTCTTTTCCCGGCTTTATCTCCTCGTGAGATGCCGATAAAACTGGGAACGAGGTTGTGCGAAAATCAATTAATGAAATGGTACCAAATATCAAAGAAAATTAGCTTTATTGGATTTCTTACCAAAAGAGGAACGCAAGCAGCATTTCACTTCAATAAAATCCAAACTCTGTAAAATATCCAGATATCAAGTCAGGAGTCGTTAAGATATGGGATATTAGGTAGTGTGTAAACTAACATAATCCAACAGCTCCATGTTTAATTTAAGATTACAAATCAAGAATATGTATATGGGGGGACAAACCAACAAACCCTACACGTGCACATTAAAAAATTAATAATTACTCATTAGAAAACTTAAGCAATCTCGTCAATAATACAACACATGGCAGCGTCTTTGTCAAATGTCTTGTCCCTCTGTGACACGTGCACAGTCTTGTCCTGCTGGCCTGTCACCATACAACTGGCCCCTGATTCCTCTATGTCCATCGGTTCCGTTTTCAACCTGGGGGCCATGCCAGAGGGGCCACTGACACTACCCACTACAGACACGCTCCTACTCCCCTCCCCGGCACCGTTGGCGCCCTCCATCTGGGGCAGGTCATCGGGCAGCGAGGCCAGGCAACCCTGGATCATCTCCACCACCCTCTCCAGATGTTTCTGGAACCTCTCGGCCGTTTCCAGCCTTTGTCGCTTCTGCACTTCCATCATGACCCTCAGCGTCTCCCGGGCCTGGTGCGGTCTGTATTCGTTGATCAGGTGATGCATGTGGACAAACAGCAGCTTCAGGTCCTCCAGCTTCTCCTCACGCTTTATACTGCCAGGGCTCTTTATCAGAATGTCCAGCAGATCCAGGAAGTTCACCAAGATGGACATGTTGAGCTTCTTCAGCTCCCGTTTGTGGTCAAACTGCATGGGGTGAAGCCTCTCGATGCCCTGGCTCTCCAGAGGCCGGATGATGAGGTCGTCACATTGGAACTGATTGCCAAACATCATGTAGCTGTCCTTGATGGTTGGAGGGGGCTTCGGGGCCAGACCCTTACGGATGTTGTCATCTGTATACTGATTGATGTACTGCATGGGTGGAGGAGGCAGGGCACTCACCTGCTGTGGTTCACCCATGATGAACCTGAAAGAGTAGTGCAATAAAGTATAACATTGTATTCAGCATTTAACACTGCTGAAAGAATGTACATATTATCCATATATATATATATATATATATATATATATATATATATACACACACACACACACACACACACAGCTCAATATATCATGCAGAGTAGCCTATACATCTGCTGCTATGCTCACGCACGTTATATATTATCTTATCTCAGGTACTATGTGTAAATAAGTAGATCATTTGTTTGTTTTCTTTGATTGATCTCCTTTCCTCCTTGCCCTCCCCCCAACAAAACTATGGTAACTATGAACGAAAAGGAATTTCACCCACTTTTTTTTTACTTCTGTAAACCTGTGATGTGACAATAAAGTTGATTCTGATTCATACGTTATGTTAACTCAGACTGAGTTAACATAATGTCTTGGCGCTAGACATTTTGCACTTGCAAGTGCAAAATGTCTAGCTCCAAGTCTATTTATTTAAACTGTTGTTCTATATTCATATATTGTTATTCTTTTCCCTCACTCTTACTTAAACCTATCCTGTGTTTCGTGCCTACTGCGCATACAGCCTATGAATTTATCCACGGGGGTTTTATGTAGTTATGGTGTTTAGCTAATGCTAATGTATTAGGCAATTATATTAGCAGATAGCTTAATAACGTGTCCGATAATCTAACGTTATCCTTAATGCTGTTCTCCAGTTAAGACACTCTCCAGTTATCAAAGACTCCAAACAGATCTCTAAGTTAGCATCGTTTGCTAAGTAAGCTAGCCATCAGTGTTGCCAGGGTTTGCGAGAGAAACAAGCAACCAGGTCTAGGAAAACAAGCCCAAAAGAAGCGACTACTAGGCCAACTGAACCCGTCAAACCTACATCGGCCATTTGAAAATAGACCATCTACAAGCTCACGATGTGACGCTTTGTGAGCTTGAAGATCTGCTACTTTTTTTTTTTTTAAAGTGAAAATGTGGATTTAAAATATAACATTTTAACAATACAAATCTTGTATGGGGGTCCCTGGTATAAAATATTGACAGATGTGAGGTCTGCAGACAAATACATAATAATGTGGGGGTCCTTGACATGAAAATGTTTGAGAACCAGCGGGTTATAACAATAGGAAACAAGCCTAAAAATACGCAAACCGCAACCAATATTTACAGAAAAACAAGGCCAAAGTCGCTTATAGTAAGCGGACATGGCAACCCTGCTAGCCATTCAACACCGGCTAGCTGCTACAACAGGAAGCTAACAACTAGAGCAACACATTTTACACACACCTTTGGAGTGAGTCCTTGATGTTGGTTAATTAATGATGCTGATGAATAAATACCGTTCGTTAATTGATAAGGTTGATTAAATAAATACCGTGAGGTTGAAAATGTTCTACACAACGAGAGTCGTTTCTTCAGAAATGAGACAACATTGTGGCACTGCTAACTTCAGGAGGACGTACCACCAGCGTTGCCAAATATTGTGAGAGAAATAAGGAGCCAGGTATGAAAACAAGCCCAAAAGAAGCTTCTTTTCGCAGATGAGTGAGGCTGGGACCGAGGTTACAAAAGAAGCGACTAGGCTACGGCTATTTGCAAATAGAGGATATGCTTGTGACATCATCATCAAACCCAGAAGTTATGCAGGAATGCCTACTGAGTGTCAAAAAAATACTTTCTGGCCTTGACAGCCCATGCATCCAAACAGAAAAGTCATATCTGATTGCATTAAACAACATTAAACAATGTTAAACTCATTTTGCATGTTTCTTTGCCACTCGATTTGCCACTCGATGTGCCATTCACTTTAAGCATGCGCATATCCTCTACTGTATAGCCGATCTACAAGCTCACAACGCGTCGCGATGCATTGTGAGCTTGTAGATCTGTTATTTTCTTTACACAAATACATAAAGTGTGATAATGGTAATCTTGGAATATTTCTGAAACATTTTAACAACACAAATCTTGTATGGAGGTACCTGGCACAAAATATTTTCAGATGGGGATGGGGGGGGGGGGGGGTCTGTGGACATTAATTGTGGGGTCCTTTGACTCCTTAAAGGTAGGGTAAGTGATTAGCCCTGAAACATGACTGTCATTCATGTGAACCATGGCTAGGTATTAAAGTGATATTTTTGGGTTAAAACAAAAGTATTTTGTTAAAAGGTTAAAATACTATATTCTGATAGTAATCATTGTTTGTTCAGTAACAGGAGTCTCCCCGTCTCCCCAGCTCTTTAATAAACAGAAAATACATTTTTCGGTAGGTGTCAAAATCTCAGCCAATCAGGAGAAAGTACCCATTTTTAACCTTAATTAGTATAGTGTTCCAGTTCCAATTTTGCATGCTCATTTCTTAGTGTCATCACTTCCAATTGCACTGTGTATCTCACTGTGCAATCTGTATCCTGATTGAGTTATCTGTCCTGGTTGGATAAAATTGGAAATTAAACTGAAACTGAAACGAAAATGCATTTTCTGTTTAATAAAGAGGTGGAGATACAAGGAGACTCCTAATACTGAACAAACACTGAGAAATGAGTACTATCAGAATATAGAGCTATTTAACAATTCTTTTAACCAACGCAAATCACTTACCCTACCTTTAACATGAAAATGTTTGAGAACCACTGGTTTAAACAACAATAGGAAGCAAGCCCAAATAAGCAACTACACTTTAGAAACAAGCCCAAAAAAACGGAACCCACAACTACCATTATGTTCAAGCAACTTTACATAAAAACAAGCCCAGAGTCGCTTATAAGCGGACATGGCAACACTACCCAGACGCTCTGGATGACGTCCTGGTTTAGAACGCGCTGATTGGACCAAATCAGATCCATAGATTAACAATGCTTCACACACACAACTCTGTGATCAGTGTTAGAGTCCCACATCTGTTCTCTTTGGCAAGCGAGTGACATCGTCGTAGTCAGTGGTGGAAAAACTATTGACATTTTTTACTTAAGAAAAAGTATCGATACTGCAATGTAGAAACACTCTGTGAAAGTAAAAGTCCGACGGCCTATTCAAAATGTACTTGAGTAGAAGTACAAAAGTAGTCTCCTGCCTACACATAGGCCTACGTCATGTCCTAGTAAGAGCGAATAGGAGGAAGGGGATCAACATCACGTGATGCGTTTGTTTAGCCCAAATAATCGTCAGCTGTTCCAAAATCGGGCCGAAGTGTTAAACATGACTGTAACATTGCTGTAGCATAATGTCTGCAATTTAGGTTTTTTGGTGTAACTAAGTATTCTCATGGCTGACCCCAATAGTGTTTGTGGCCCCGGGGGGCCCACTCCTGGCCCCTGGTGTGACTATTGTCATCATGGCCCTGAACAGTATTTGTGCCAAGTTTGGTGCGGATTGGAGCAACACTGTGCCTGGGGGCCCCTGACATTGCCCCTGGTGTGATATTGTCATGGCATATCCCTGAAGAGTGTTTGTGGCAAGTTTGGTGTGGCCTGGATTAACGGTGTGCCTGTGTATTCCACCGTCCACCCATTAGGCAATTTAAATATAGTAAAATAAGAAGGTATGTGCACGATAAAAACATTATTTTGAATGAAATTCAGGCCCTGAAGGCAGCAGTTTATGGAGTGCTTGACTTGCATTGCAGTGGAGCGTTCTATGGGCAGAGCACACATTTGAATGTCAATAATTGGAGGATCATGTTCATTAAATTGGGGGAATCCAAAATTGTGATCACGATTAAAATATGATTATTGTGCAGCCCTTACAACAGGTTTGTTGAAGAAAATAAAAGCAACAGATTAAGAACTTAGTTTGAAATACTAAATCTAACACTAGGCCTACTGATAGTAGATAGTAGTATTTACTCAGACAAAGGGTGCTTTTCTTTCATCAAATGTATTAAAGTGAATATAGAAAGCTCAACAGAAGCAACTGTTTGAATTAAGTCACCACATAAAATGTGTGTGTGTGTGTGTGTGTGTGTGTGTGTGTGTGTGTGTGTGTGTGTGTGTGTGTGTGTGTGTGTGTGTGTGTGTGTGTGTGTGTGTGTGTGTGTGCATCGCAAGGATGTGGTTTTTGTATCAACTTCAGGCCGGAAACTCATGCGACATCATTACCCGCACCCGTTAGTTTTTTCCTCTCACTCTCACAAGGTGCTCTGTGTCTCCGGTTTCCCAATGTGTTGTAGCTACTGCAGATGTTTACCATGTTCCCCAGGGTCATCTTGAAAGGAACAATGATAAAGAAATCACAGCAGAAGAGAAGGACATCACCATGCAATTATAAGGAGAGATTTTTTGTGTTGGACACCCAAGATCTGAAGTATTCAGAACGCCGCCCCGGGGTAAGTCTATATAGACCAGTGGTTTATTGATATGCATTTTTCCGCAGACCCCCATCTGAAAATATTTTGTGCCAGGGACCCCCAAAAGAGAAAATGTATGTTAAAATCTTTCAAAAATAAAATAAAACTCAAAATAAAATTCAAAATAGCACAATTCACAACACATCGCATTGTGAGCTTGTACATCGACTATTTTCAAATATCCGATGTATAAAATATTAAAGTCTTAACTGATTATGATGGGGTATTAAATCATTTTGCTGGAGACCCCCTGGAAGCCCCTAAGTACTCCTGGGGATCCCTGGACCCCCACTTTGAGAACCACTGCAGTTTTATTTGTATGGCACATTTCAACAACAAGGCAATTAAATGTGCTTTACACAGTCCTCACGGCATGGCTACAATGTTGGAACTTTATTCAGAGTCTTTGGATTTATTATTTTGTCTTGTGGTAGGACAAATCAATTCAATTCAATGATTTATAGTTGAGCCTTGAATTGAGAGGAAAAGGGTTGTTTTAGAACATATTGGATGGACTCCCCTATCCCCTATATGTTTGACATACAGCACGACTACATTAAAGATGTACAGATAAAGCAAGGAAAACATGTGGAAATGTGCAACATATATATTAATTGTATTTGTATTTCCCCTCTCCTAGAAAAAACCCACACTGAAAGGTTGTATTGCATTGTCCAGAATTAAATGTGTGGAAATTGTGTTTAGTGATGATGTTCCCATACCATGCAAGTACAAGTACCCTTTCCAGGTGAGATAACACATTCACAATTTATTTACAAATTGATAATTATACACCTCTAAAATCAATTATTAATTAATACTATAATAATAATAACTACCTAATATTACTAATGACTATATATGACATATGACTAATATGGCTTCTATAACTATGTTTTTGTATTGGGCAACAGTTTTATTTTTCAAATGCAAATGTCTCCACAGGTCTTTCATGACAGCCATTACCTCTACGTTTTTGCACCAGACAATGATTGCCGTCAGAGATGGGTCAAAGCTCTCAAAGAGGGTAAAGTACTCTTTGTTGCTTTATAAAAGTACAAAACTAGTTGTGTATATTAATTTGTTTCATATTCATGTATCCTATCCATACAACAATGTTCATTTTCTTCCCTGTACATAGAGACAAAGTATAACAACCTGGTTGTAAAATACCACCCAAACTTCTGGATGGATGGCAGATGGAAGTGCTGTCAGCAAACGGAGAAGTTGGCATCAGGCTGTAATGAATATGACCCTATGGGAAATGGTTTGTATTCGCTCTTTCATTTAAATATTACAATATCAAAATCGAAGTCCCAAATGAAGGTCTTCCGACTGTCAAATTCAACTGACTAAATAGAAAAAGACACATTGGCCTCTGTTAGTATAGCAACACATTTGTACCCCATACATTCAGTAGTGTGCCAAAACATTCCTATTCCTATAAAATCACTGCCATATCAGTAGTATGCATCATGTGTAATAGTTATTTAATTCAATGTTTCCCCCATCACTCTACAGCCACAAAAGGACCTCTCCCTCAGTTACCAGATCCACAGGTATTATACTTTTGATTGAAGTGTGAAAAAATAGCCAGTGGTCGCGTAATTTTTTTTTTCTTCTGTCAGACTGTGCTGTGTGTTGTGTGTTGTGACTGTCATGATGCACAGCTGAAATACATGTTTACTTGTGGATATTCTCTTATGTCATGCTTTCCATCAACATGGTGTGTATTTACATTCCTTGGGTAGATGGACAGAACATGTTATAACCTCAATCAACCAGTCAGTAAAAACATATATTTATAAAACACACGATTAGAAATTTCATGCAGTGTTATGCACTTAGCCAAATAGTGTGTCTGTCTATCTATTCATTCTAGGAATATGTATGTACGTATGTACGTATGTATGGTATGGTATGTACAGTATGTGTATAACTGTCCTTCACATATGTCCAGAACCGTTCATCTGATCGACTCACACTTAGCGGGTGTATTGGCGAGAACCCTAGGAAGTGCAGTGTCGAGTGTGAAGTCAATCAGTTCTCCAGAACCGTCCCGCTCCGAACGGGTATACTGCACTTGTGATTAAAAGGACATAAAATGCACAAAAATAATAATAAATCCAACCTGATATGTGTCTGCTAGGTGGGTGTACATGATACAGGACAGAGGGTGGTGGTGGCTCTGCTCGACTACACACCTACTGGAGATAATGACCTGCCGCTTCAAAAGGACCAGGAGTACATTCTGACAGACACATCCCATGCTGACTGGTGGACCATACAGGACAACATGGGGTAGAAAACACAATCATAATGTATCTACATAGTAGCTAGTTCAGCTCAGCTTATTGTCATTATTAAATTATCTTTCCTAATATATAGCACAACATTGAATACACAATCTGTTATTTTAAGCAAGCGATATGTCTCTCATCAGGTGTGTCGGCTTTGTACCCAGCACATATGTGGCTGAAAAATCTGGCTCCAACTTTGACAGATTTGAGTGAGTCTTATTTCATTTATGTTCCCCTGTACTGTTGAAAGTAATAAGTTGAGCTCCAAGGTGAATCCACTCCAAATGTATCTCCTCTGTTGGAGTTGTATTTTATTTTACTGTAGTTATTTGGCCCTTTCACAGATGGTACAACAAAGACATATGCAGAGGTGAAGCAGAGGAGCTGTTGATGAGAGAGGTAAGATAACTCCATGTCAGTGTTTGTGTCAAGCTTACAACATAATAATAATAATAATAACAACAACAATAACAGAACAGTGAAACGTAAAGTTTTGATTGATTGAATACTTTATTAGTCAAAAATATAAACAGCACAGACACCAAATCTAATAAAGGATAACACAAAAAGGTTCTGGGGACTTGTTTCCATCGTGGTTCTATGTATTCAATTCATCAACAGTAGTACTGCATCACTGTTTGATATGATTGTGGAGCTGCTCTCTACTGACACATGTTTACAGTGGTGGAAAGTAAGTAAGTACATTTTCTCAAGTACTGTACTTAAAGGTAGGGTAAGTGATTTGCTTTTGTTAAAATAAGTGTTAAATAGTTCTATATTCTGATAGTACTCATTGCTATAGAGTGTTTGCTCTGTAAAAGGAGTCTCCCATGTCTCTCCAGCTCTTTATTAAACAGAAAATGCATTTTCAGTGCTCTCTCCTGATTGGCTTAAACTTTGTCACCTACCTGAAAATGTACTATATTCTGTTTACTAAAGAGCTGGAGAGGCCCCTGTGACCAAACAAACGCTCTGTAGCAATGATTACTATCAGAATATAGTACTTTCACCTTAAAAAAAATATCACTTACCCTACCTTAAGTACAATTTTGAGGTACTTTTACTTGAATTCAATATTTGCATTTTCTGGATACTTCTACTCCTCTACATCACAGAGGCAAGTATTGTCCTTGAGCATGACACTAAACACCTAATTGCTCTTGATGAGCAGGTTGGTGCCTTGTATGCTTCCCGCCGCCGTCAGTGTGTGAATGGGTTAATGTGAAATACATTGTAAAGCGCTTTGGAGAAAGGCGCAATATAAATGCAATCCATTCATCGTTTGTCAAATGAAATACTAGTGTCCTGTAAGTATATGGGCTGGGCTTCCTTTGGAAGCATGACACTTTAATAAAGAAAAAATCTAAAAAATCTAAAATCCATTTACGATTTTAATACAAAACATACATTAACTTATAAATGCTGATGTATCATTATGATGTACAGTAAATTATGACATCATATATTGGTTAGGCTACCCGGCATTACATAAAGTATGTAATTAAAATCCCTTCCTTCCTTTACCAGCTGCAACCCTAACCCTACAACTACAATCCAATAATATGAATGTGAAATGGGCCATTCGACATAAAGAGTATATATTTGGTACTGTAAGTATATTTTGATGCCAATATTACCTTTGTACTTTTACGCAAGTACATTTTTAATGCAGGACTTTTACTTACACAATATTTCTACCTTGTGGTATTGATACTTTAGCTTATAAACAATTTGAATACTTTTTCCACCCCTGAAAGTAGTAGCATTGCAAGATGAATGCAGACATGCATGCACATATGCAGTGGGAAAGTGCAAATGTGTATCTCGAAGCCACAGTTTGTGCTACAATTCAGGATTTCCTGTCATAAATGTGTCACACTTGGGTTTACATGCAAAAGGTAAAACCCTAACCCTAACCATAACTTGCAGCAAACGTATGCCAGTTTACTGCAGGTGCAGAGGCAAGACAACAGTGTTGGAAGAAGTACTCAGATTTTAAAAGAGTTATTATTTTAAAATGTTACTTGAGTAAAAGAACAAAGGTAATGGCATCAAAATATATTTACAGTACCAAAAGTTAAAGCACCTACTCATTTTGTTTCTGCTTTTCAAAAATAGCAGATCTACAATTATTTGTAACTTTAATTACTATTTACTTTGCAGATTTAGATTATTACAAAATGTACACTAACCACTTAAGCCCTATTTATACTTTGGCTATTCAAAAATAGTAATACTTGTTGTTCTGCTATTTTCAAATGGCCAAAGTATAAAATAGGGTTAGCGTGGTTAATGTACATTTCAATCTGCAATGTAACTAGTGAGGCAAGTTGTCAGATATTTGTAGCGGAATAAAAAAGTACAATATTTACCTCTGAGATGTAGATGATTAGAAGATGATTTCTTCGGCTATTCAAAAATAGCAGATATACAAGCTCATAGTGTGCCGCGCTATGAGCTTGTAGATCTGCTATTTTTGAGAAATCGTGAAAATGTGTGCAAATCTTTGAATATATATATTTTTAAAGCAAACATTTGTAACTCATATCTTTGCTTCTGGGGGTCTCTGGAACTAAATATTTTCAGATGGGGGTCCGCGACCAAATACATATCATTTTGGGGGTCCTTGACGTGAAAAAGTTTGAGAACCACTGATATTATAGCAACATACGTTTTGTTTTTTAACTGTTAGGATTTAGAAGACGTTTGTAGAATCGGTCTCAGGTCTAAAATGGGTTAATAGTAACATTGGTGATTGTTCAATGTCTCCATACTGTGTTTCTATAGGCAAAGGAGGGTGCATTCATGGTACGTGATTCCAGGCAAGCAGGAGTCTACACCGTGTCTGTTTTCACTAAGGCACCAGGGTAATTCTGCTACCATCTTGTAATAGATCACACTAGACTACGTCAGGCGCAGAGTTCCCAGCTATTTTGTAGTGTGATCTTTTTTGTAAGAGTGTTTTTTTTTATGTGTAAGAAAATGCCAGAAGTGACAAATCTTTTTGGTTTCCTCTCAGTCCCAGTCCCAGTTCCAGTTAGCGGCAACACAGTCAATTGAACTAATCTGTTTAATCAGTTAAAAAAAAAAAGAGTAGATTGTTAAAAGAAATATCGATAATCAAATCTTTTTAACATTTAAAAAATAGCCGATCTACAACGCGATGTGATACATTGTGAGCTTGTAGATCAGCATTTTTGTATTACTGTTGGACAATGAAGTATAAAATAGAGCTTAAGAATTGATTTGGTTCTTAAGCTCCACTTGTTTTTTTTGCTGTTCGTTCAACGTCTCGATGAAAAGATCTTCATCAGGAATAATAATGAAATTCCTGACGTAGATCTGTTGATCGAAACGTTGAACAAACAGCAATAAACAAGTGGAGCTAGGAACCAGTGTGCTGACTTTATTCTTTTTTTATTGTTGATCTGCCGTTTCTCCAGCACTTGTCCAGGACACTGAATAGGATGTGCAAGCATGCACTATCTATCTTTGCCATAATAAAACATAATCCCCACCCCTGGCCTGGCGGACATAATACATAAAAAAATAAAATAAACACACGTCTCGATTATCCCATTGATCAAAACAATAATCGATAGAATAATAGGCAGCTTTAGTCCCACCCATTGCCTATACAATCCATGCTAGTTCTGTACAGCTAATGCTCATTTATTTGCATGTTTACATACCAAGCTTATAGAAACCTGTGCTGTAGCACTTGAGACCGGTCTCAAGAACGATTGTCTCAGCCTCGTCTCAGTCTCGTCTGCAAGCTTGTAGATAGACTATTTTCACTATGAATACAGGTGTGCCTTGAGATTTTGACTTCTTTTGAAAAACATCTGGCGGCACAGCCAGTTAGTGCACTTTTACTAACTAACCAGGGCCGGATCAACACATTTTGGTGCCTGGTGCAACGACCAAGTTTGGTGCCCCCTGCACAGTATTTCGTCAGCGGTATTTCAGCAGCCACGGAACAGTACATCGGCCTGTTACTTGCAACAGTCCAGTCATTTCTTTCTTTTTTACCTGCCGTTTGGTGCCCCCCAGAGCTTGGTGCCCTGGGCTGCAGCCCCTAAAGCCTGTGCATTAAGACGGGCCTGTGACTAACCACTAACTCACACGTCTCCCCTCCCCTCTGCCCTAGGTTTCCTGTCTCTCTGCACTCTCCTATCTAAATAAAACCAAAATGCCACAACAATTTCGGATTCAAATTCTTCTGATCTCTCTCACCCAACTGCATCTCAGTCTCTTGACTTGGTCTGGTGTTAGGTGGTCTCGAATACCGCACTAACAGAAACATCTGTTGTCTAACTTCAGGTCTAATGGAGAGAAGAATCCAAGAGTGAAGCATTATCAAATAAGGGAGAACACAGAGGATTCAAAGTTTTACTTGGCAGAGAAGTACCTGTTTCCTACCATTCCTGAGCTCATCCGTTACCACCAACATAATGCTGCAGGTACTGTAACTGAGCTGACTGACCTAATGAAACATAACACCATTATGCATCATCAACACACAACCAAAGCTAAGATATTCTATTCATTCATTCATCTCCCCAAGCATACAGAAAAACGTTTAATATTTTGTGAAATCTCACAGGTTAAACCCGATTTATACTTAGTCGCTCACGCTGAAAATAGCCGATCTACAAGCTCACAACGTGTCACATCTGACTGAACATACTGTTTTCGGTGCCCTACACCGTTGTACGACAGATCATAAATTAAGCATAAGAGAATAGTAATAATGCTGGGTCAGAGCATAATGAAGAATGACTTATCAGAACATACGATTCTTAATTTAAAAAAGGAACCGTTCTTACTGTGGTAACAGGTCATTTTTTAAAGCTTTCTTAAAGCTGCAATCCCTACATTTTATGTGCTAGCAAGGATTCAAACCTGGGTCTCCCATGTGGGATACCACACATCTTCCACATCTTCCACAAGAGGGAATCCACGCTTGGCTGGGGGAGATGTTGCACTTATGAGCTTAAGGCAGGGCTACTCAAAACCAAAACTTAGAGTTGGGAGACCACCTCCAATCACTGCATGTGTGCTAGTTATATGGCATTAACATATTCTGCTATAAAGTTTGGTTAGAATAATGTTTTATTAATTAAAATTTGTTGTACTGAGATTGTAACTTTAAATCTTTGAGTGCTTTGTCATGTTTCCGTGCATTCACACCTTTAGGTCTGATCACACGATTGCGACATCCCATCTCCCAAGACAGAGGTGGCATGAGAGGCAGCTCAAAGAAACCGGCTGTATTCTCTAAAGGTCAGAGCCAGGTCAACTTGCTACACACCAAGCTATTGTTGATATTTGGGCAGGTTAACCAACTTCATAGACATAGAAGACTGTCAGTCTGATTGCACACTCCTAAATGGATTGAATATCTCATTTGATCCTTACTCAAAGATGCAAGTTATTTGCTCATTATAAAAAGTCTGTTACACTGGTATGATCAGTAGTTGATTGGGGGGGGGGGGGGGGGTGAGGGGGGGACATCTGCCTTCTTAGCATAATGAACAAAATGCTTTCCTCTTGTTAACCACCTTCAACCTGGCGTCACTACAGTATTTTGGGGATGTTATTATTGGCGAAAATCTTCAGAAATAGGCAAAAATAGCAGATAACAAGTTCACAACGCGCTGTGATGCAACACGTGAGCTTGTAGATCGGCTATTTTCGCTATTTGTTATATGATGAAGCATATAGTACTTAGTATTAGGGATTAAGTGGTTGACCTTCCGACCTCTCCATCCCCTAGTAGCAGAGAGATCGATGGCTGATATAGATATGACATCTTGGGGAGTCATGAGGCCTGCACATAAAACATTGTATTTGTGATGTAACCACACTTACACAGAGTTCTTTAACAGTGAAAACAACCATTAAAACCTTGGCAGGACATTTCGTGATAACATTTCCTAGAAATGACTTGGCCAGCTATTTCACAACGTGGTCAGATAACTGCTGTTGTGGTCATTTGGCCTTGAATTGGGGGGAATCATGGGTAATGCAGTTCAATAGCATATTGCTCACCAGTGGTTTAAAGGTCAACGCATTGTGAGCTTGTAGATCAGCTATAATATGTTTTTTTAAACAAGTTTGAAAGATTTTGAAAGATTTTGCTTATTTGATGCCAATAGTTGTGTACTTTAACTCAAGTAAAATGAATGAATGCAGGCCTTTTACTTGAGTACTTCTGCTCACCTATCAGATAGGTGGGAGGTGAGCCCCACTGAGCTGAGCTTGGGGCAGGAGGTGGGCAGTGGGCAGTTTGGCCTGGTGTTGGAGGGGAGATGGCGAGATAGGAAGGTAGCTGTGAAGATGGTGAAAGCAGGAGCCATGTCGGAGGAGGAGTTCAAAGAGGAGGCGCAGGTCATGATGTAAGTTGACTATACAAGTGTGTGTGTGTGTGTGTGTGTGTGTGTGTGTGTGTGTGTGTGTGTGTGTGTGTGTGTGTGTGTGTGTGTGTGTGTGTGTGTGTGTGCGTGCGCGTGCACACGTGTGTGTGTGTGTGTGTGTGTGCATGCGTGTGTGTGTGTACTTGTATTACTGTACTTGTGAGGGCCAAATGTCCCAACAATTCTAGTAGAGGTTTAGAAATAGACATTGTGAGGACAATGTTCCTGGTCCTCACACAAGAAATGTCTATTTTAATTGTTAACATTTGTTTTTTTTTGTTATTTGGAAAAGATCAGATTGGGGTTAGGATTACGGCATTAGGCATTTAGAGGTTAGATTTAGGGGTTGAGGTTAGAGTTAATTTACGACTGATATGACTGATTTTTGCCTCTTTCTTATATTATTTGACAATTATAGCATAGTATAGTTTGTTGAGTACAGACGAAAATAGCCAATCTACAACCTCACAACGCGTAGCACTGGGGCACGTTGTGAGCTTGTAGATCAGCTATTTTCTGCTTTTGGATTAGAAAAATTGTGTGTGTGCGTGTGTGTGTGTGTGTGTGTGTGTGTGTGTGTGTGTGTGTGTTAACAGGAGTTTGTCCCACTGTAAACTGGTTCAGCTGTACGGCGTGTGCACGCAACACTGTCCCATGTGTCTGCTCTTTGAGTTCATGGACAACGGCTGCCTGTCAGACTTCCTCCGTGACAAGAGGGGGCGCTTGTCTCAAGTCACCATGTTAGGGATGTGTCTGGATGTCAGTGAAGCGATGGCATACCTGGAGATCAACAAATTCATCCACAGAGACCTGGTATCAGTGTTAATTTTAACAGCACATTTTGATTTTGCTTTAGTCATAGTCTTTTGAATATCATTCCATCCAGTTTTAGTCACACTTAGTCTAGTTTTTATTGACAACATTTTATGAGATTTTAGTCAACTAAATGACGGTTGATTTTAGTCTACTAAAATGTATTTTTGGCAGGCCGTGATGGCGTTGTAATGGCTGATTTACACTTAGCTACAAGGGCTCGTAGATCGCGACACCCACCGCGACACTCACCGCGACACCCACCGCAACCAAACATACAATGACTTGTCTTAGTTCTACTGGGTCTCTTCTCGAGTAGTACCTTAACATTTTGGTCTAGTTTTTATTTGTTGACGAAATTGTTAATGTATTTAGTCTTGGTCATTATAGCTTAGTTTTTATTGAGTTTTCGTCAGTGAAAAAGGCTAAATTAAACTGCCTGGTAAAAAATTGAGAAATCATAATAAAAATATCTGTTTTTATGTTACAGTTCTGTACTGTTGTTTTATGTCAACATAGTAGTTATATCGTGCTTCCCTTACTTCCGTAGGCGGCGAGGAACTGTCTGGTTTCCAAGAACAATGAAGTCAAGGTGTCAGATTTTGGCATGACACGGTATAGACTTCTGTCAAATTTGAATTGGTGTATGATCCCTTGTGTGCTCACAATATTGTGTGTGATTCTTTTTTTTTTAAATCAGTGCATTTGCTATGTTCTGCATTACATAAGCTCACATTTTAGATAGCGTCATGAATAGTGTGTTGTGTGTTTGCTCAGATTCGTTCTTGATGACCAGTACACCAGCTCCCACGGCTCCAAATTCCCCGTCAAGTGGTCGTCTCCAGAGGTCATCAAGTACTCCAAATTCAGCAGCAAGTCTGATGTCTGGTCATTTGGTGTGTTAATAACTGTTAATCAATCATCAATCAATCAATTAATTATCACTTGCTCTGATGTTTCTTTTTTGTCGTAGTTCTGAACGGTGGTGTCTCCGTGTCCGTCTGTCTGTCTTCTCAGGTGTGTTCATGTGGGAGGTGTACAGCGACGGACGTCTGCCCTACGAGCACCGCTCCAATGCTGAGGTGGTGGAGTCACTGAATGCAGGCCTGAGGCTGCTGAAGCCCCGCTCCACTCCAGAGGCCGTCCACCTGCTCATGGAGTGGTGCTGGAAGGAGGTGAGAGTACGGGATACAGGATACAATTTCACTCCAAACTGCAAGGGGAAAAACATCATGCTTAAATAGAGATTTTTCACAGACATAGGTATGTGCAGAAGAATAATGATAAGAATCATGAGAGTACATGGGTGGCAATAGCTGAATGGGTAGAGAGGCCGTATGGGAATTAGAGGGTCCCAGGTGTAACAGCCCAAAATACCCCCAGCCAAACTATACCCGGGGTTAAAGCGGGCTAGTCTAGATTATACCCCGGGCTATACAATAGGCTAGCCCAGAATATACCCCTGTTGTCTTTCATATGTTTAAAAAAAAATCATAGTCATTTTAGTAATGCATTAAGTAGAATCTCACTAGTCCAGATTATACACACCTTGTGTTTTTATTAAATAAATCTGTATTTCAATGTCCATGTCCTAGAACAAGTTGTAGGCCTACATGCACACTGTAGATCTAGCAAAAATGTGTTCTCTAAAGAAGAGTCCTGCGTTTTGAAGGTGTGAGTGGTGACTTGCCTGTCTTTACTCTTAGAAACCAGAAGACCGCCCGTCGTTTGCCCTCCTTCTGCATGAGCTGGCCTCCCTTGCAGACCTGTGAAACCAGACAAGAGTTTACACCAAATATCATATACTTTAATGTAAGAAAATATATACTGTATAGTATATTTATGTTATTTATTGATTTATGTTCTGTTCTTTGACATTTGTATTAAAAGGTATGTGTTGTAGTACTAACTACATGTTCATTTCATAAAACAAGAATTGAATTTTATTGTTCATTTCCACAACCCGTTTTTATAACCCTTGCACTTTTTATGTTTGTAGCTCTCTGTGGTAGGTTTACGTTTTGTCCTTTAGAGGGCACACATAAACCATTCACAATGCTGAGCTTACTGTGAGACTGTGAGATATTTATTGTTGAAATATGTATATACCGGTACTGTATTTTGACCCAGTGTTAATTCTATCATTGCTTTTTGGGACATTTAATGATCTCCAGTAATGGTGATTCATTTGCATTTAGCTAAACTTGTAAATTGCCCAAGATAGGAGCTGATAAACCTTTTATGCATAGCTATGTATAAAGTTCAAATGTAATAAATGCAATAATGTTTAATATGCAGAAATTTGACAAGTTTGAAAAACTTCTCATGAATACTTGGCACAAAGTCAGAAGTAATGACTGGAGTTAATATTTGCTGAAAATATGTGGCCATTGTCCACATATTTTTATCGCAACTTTACTGGCTATAATTTTTCCCGTGGTTTGTTTGATTTGGTTGAAAGATGTGGGGGAGGGTAATGGTTGAACTACATGAAACTATATATTAGTTTATCATAGAGCTGGGCGATATGACTTAAAATCAATATCCTCATAATTTTAAATGTTTTGCCTCGATAACGTTTAATGAACGATTATTCTTTTTAAATAGTGAAAATAGCAGATCTACAAGATCGCAACATGGTATGGTGTGAGGCCTTGTGTGAACTTGTAGATATTTTCAATATTTTTGCACGCCATCATTGTACAGCGAAATCTAATACAGGGTTAAGTGGTTAATCAGACTAATCGATTTTGTCAACTATAAAAAAAAAAGTATTAGTATGTAAGTAGGTTATACATTCTTTGTGCCGATATGTAAAAAATACAAAATATCTTTTTTTTAAACTGCTTCTTGATTATTCGATTAGTCTACGTGAGCAAGATTAAGTCGGTTATTGCTTCTAAATATTGGTTTTGATATATTTTCGGTTAATTGCCCAGCCATAGATAATTGCTCAGCCTCTTATTAGTAAAGATATTTCCAGTGATAGGCTTCACTGTAATATAATACAGGTCCTCCATGAATAAGTGTACAACATACCTCCACCTGGGATGTCCGGGTGGTGCAGGGTTGTAACAACAGTACAACACACCTGTATAATTGTGATTATGTTAGATTCTCTCTCTCACACACACACACACACACACACACACACACACACTTTGGTGACACGTTGGTGTCAAAGTGCCCTTGAGTAAGACGCTGAACCCCTAATTGCTCCCGATGAGCAGGTTGGTGCCTTGCATGGTTTCCTCCGCCATCGGTGTATGAATGTGTGGGCAAATGTAATGCACAATCTATGTAAAGCGCCTTGGATAAAGGTGCAATATAAATGCACCATTTACCATTTATATTTCCCATGTGGTATATCCATAAATTCAGATAAAACCCATGATCTTTGGCCAAACATAGTCACAACTAGATGAGAAAGCCTGATAAATTAATGCAATCAGGCATTTCAGGCCCAGAGGTGGAAAATAAATTAACCACATTACTACTGTAACTAATTGCAATTATTTGACAGCTTTAGAGTTAGGTTACTTTTCAGATTTACATGTATTATTACAAAACATAGAGTAACTGATAAATGATGATGCATTATTATAGGTTAAGCTATAGCAGCACATAAAGTAATATCAGTCCCAACCTTAACATCTGCAACATTATAATAAGTGATGATGATGAACATGTTAATGCATTACTCATTACAATCCCATAATTTATGACTGAAATGAAGACATGTGCTTAATGAGTATATTAGGCTACTTGTTTGGTACTGGTCAGGCTACCTATATTTGTATGCCAGTACTCTTATACTTTTTATTAAAGTAAATGGTTTAATACAGGACTTTTGTATCGGGAGTCTTTCTGTGGTACTGCAACTTTTAATAAGCAATGGTGGAAAAAGTACTCAAATATTTTCTGAAGTAAAAGTAGCAATACTGCAATGTAGAAATACTACAAGTCTATATACTACAAGCCTACAAGTAAAAGTCCGGAATTAACATTTTACAAAAGTATTAGCATCAAAATGTACTCAAAGTAACAAAAGTAGAAATGACTCATTATGCAGAATGTCCCATGTCACAAGTTTTCAAATTTATAAAAAGCCTCTGGAGTAGAAGTAAAAGTAGGCCTCGTGAAAATTGGAAATACTCCAGTAAAGTAATAATACCTCAAAATTGTACTTAAATACAGTACTTGGTGGAAAGTACTTGGTTACTTTCCACCACTGTAATTAAATATAGAAAGAAACAAAAAAAATCGTATTACTACACCCATCATCAGCATATCACCATCAGCACCGGTTCCACACTACTACGGTGACTGTCTCTTTAAGAAAATGCACTTGCAGCCATTTTCTGCTCTTTGTGTGCGTGTGTGTGTGTGTGTGTGTGTCTATGGTGTGTGTGTGTGTGTGTGGGGTGGTGGTGGTGGATTAGCGGATACTAGGCACTGCTGGTCGAAACGAAACGAGAGCATCTATCTAGTATCTGGGGTTGGGGAAAAAGGCGAGAAAAACCCCAGGAATAAACATCGGATCGTCGTCGACATAGAGCAACGTTGTCCGCCCGTATTTTGCCCGGACGGACATGCAATTTACAGGTAGGTGGAAAAAACAGCAGCCGAATGGATGAGTTGCATGTTGAAGATGTACTAGATGGTAGCGGAGATGATGATAGCGGAGATGTGCGTCTGTGTAGCGACGATGGTGATGGTTTTCAACAGAGAAAACTACATGTTACGAACGTAACCCCGGTTATTGGAGTATTACGAGCGAGATGTCTCGCCGTAATATGAAAAATAACGCCTGAATTCGCCGACACAGGGTCTCCCAAACACCGTCAACCACCACCACCACCATCATCATCATCACCATCCAGTGGGGGTGATGATGATGATGATGATGGTGATGATGGTTGACGGTGTTTGGAGACCCTGTGTCGGTGAATTCTGGCGTTTTCTGCACCTTTTACAGTTTGTAAAACGAGAGACTGTGCCTCCTTTCTCTGTATGAATCACGCATCATCTCGTGGAGCGTTTATTCTAAGGCCCTTATAAATAGCGGTATATATATGAGTATTAAGATTCAGCCTCGCATCACATGGATGGATATTAGCGCTTATTCTTAGACGTTAAATTGAAACATTCGAACGTGTGGCCTTTTGTGTTAAGTAGACTCATATATCAATCCGATTGGCATTTGATCGCGTCTATTCTCGTTTCTAACGTATGAATGGAAGACCGTTAGTTTAGCCCACATAATTTGGCCATCGTTTGTAGCTGTACTGGGAAGGAAGGGGAGATGATGGGTGGGGTGAGGAGGAGAGGAGAGGAGCAAGTGGCTGCTTTAATGTGAGAAGACACGTTTGAAGGATGATTCGCTGCATAAAGCAAACGACTGGACATTGATACTGTCCATATTAATATCCTTCTTTTTTTTAATTATCCAAACTACAAGTGAGGGGATGCTGGCCATCAGTGGCCACACAAAGCACAACGTGCAGTTTTATCTGGCTCAAAATGTGTTTTAACCCCATTGGCCATAGTGAAAACCTAGCTCTCTGGCCCATAGCGTTAGAAGGAGTTCTCCTTAACGCTGTTACTTTTCAGCCTTTGACCGCCATGCCCGGGTAGTGCAGCCTCTCGTCTGTAGTAAAAATTAAAAAATACACTTTTGCTACTCACCAAAACAAACAGAGTTTTAAGATGTTGAAAACCTACTTTCCTTGGTGGGAACACTCGGAGCCCCCCACCTCACGTCTAAAATACACTTTTTGGCCAGAAAAGAAAATATTTCACCGGAAGGAAAATGTTTTAGTTATTCTACTGCGCCCTCTACAGATGACTTGTCAATAGAAAATAATCCATTGACCAGATATGTAGGGGGCGTAGTGGAGTAACTACAACATTTTTCCATCCGGTGGAATATTTTCTTTTCTGGCCAAAAGGTGTATTTTAGGCGTGAGGTGGGGGGCTCCGAGTGTTCCCAACAAGGACAATAGGCTTTCAACATCTTAAAACTGTCTTTGTTTTGGTGAGTAGCGAAAGCGTATTTTTTATTTTGTACTACAAACGAGCGGCTGCGCAGCCTGCGCTACCGCGGGTGTGCGGTAACGTCTCGAAAGTAACATAGCGTTAACTCCCTCTAACGCTATGGACCAGAGCTCGTGAAAACCCTGTGGGCACCATAACATACTGTAGTAGCTGTATCGAGAGGCCGTACGAACGTCTATTGCAGAATAAATGATCATTGCACACATGTTAGCCCACAGGCCCGTTTCTGAGGTGGCCACAAACGGCAGCAGCAGGTTCACCTACTTCCGTTTCAGTTATTGTAGCCCATCTCTGAAATCGGATTCCCTTCGATTCATTTAATGTGACCACATTAACGTCAGTCGTTTTGTCGCCACGTAGTCAGTCAGTCCCAGAATGAACGGTGAGAGACTACAGTATTAGCCCTAATTGTGGGGGTGATGTAATGGTGATAGATCAGCACCTCTCTGAGGCTGCTATGAGAGGACATTGCCTTTTATAGTTGGCCTGTTTCTCACGTTTACAAATAGCACCCCACTTGTCAATCTAAGAGTCTAACCAGTAACCACATGGAACCATAAAAGGGTCTATTGGTATTTGTACACTCATGAAAATGTATACATTAACAGAAATGAACACTGAGGATTGTACTACGTCCGCTACAGTGACAGGCTCGCACCTCAATTTAGTAGTCATTTTGACCTCTCACAGTTGGGTCATGTGATCCAAGCTCAGTTTTATGCCCTTCTTTCCTCCCTCATGAATATTCATCTGCCATTCATTGTTGCTGGCGTAGAAAGCGGGCTATGACATCATGGGGATCATGGGACAACAGTAGTTTTTGTGAGGCCCTCATGTCACCCATGGACTAAATGACAACCATCCATCCCTCCCGGCACAAATTCCTCAGCTAGTGTTGCTCCATGACACAATGTGGTGTACTGTTGGATAAGATATTTGATCCGTTTGTGGGCCATATTTGATGATCGTGTTTGTGTAACGTGTGTGTATGCAAGTCATAAAAAAATGTGTATTGTGTATACGGTCATGTGTGTGGGTGTGTTGTTATGCTCAGGGATGTCTTTCTCTCCCCACCAATCAGAGCTCAGCTCAGTGTGAGGATGATGACACACATTATGCCTGGGGGGACATCCCATTGAGTGACCCTGACTTGACACACTTTTCTCTGTCTGTCTCTCTCTTTAGTTCTGTCTCTCACCTTCTGTTACTACCCCCTTCCTAATTCTCTTATTCTCTTCTCTTCTCTTCTCTTCTCTTCTCTTCTCTTCTCTTCTCTTCTCTTCTCTTCTCTTCTCTTCTCTTCTCTTCTCTTCTCTTCTCTTCTCTTCTCTTCTCTTCTCTCTCTGTCTCTCTGTGTCTCTGTCTCTGTCTCTGTCTCTGTCTCTGTCTCTCTCTCTGTGTCTCTCTCTCTCTCTCTCTCTCTCTCTCTCTCTCAATTACATGAACATTCCACAAAAGTAGTGTGCCAGAACTTTTAACTGTCCTGCTCAGATATGCCAACATAATAAATGTGTTTTATTTGGTTAGTATGAATGTGGTTCTTCTCGGAGCAGGGCACAACAACATTAACGCAGTTCTTCATCAAACTCTTTATTTTCCTATGTCCCGTAGTGTGTATTAGTCTTGCATGTCTTCCAGGAGTCTTCTGTTTTCTCTTTTCCATTTTTCTGGAGAGAATTGGAGGGCATCCCTTCCCTCTCTGTCTAATAACATCCTCCCATGCACTTTTTTCTACACTTCGGCATGTTTTTCTTTGCAGTCTTTATTTCTCAAAATGTGCCTCTTGCACAATATAGAGATCTTGTCATTTTTCTCTCCATTGCATGCATGCTGTGTTTTAACGTTCTCTAGGCTAGAGGGTACTTGAAGCTGTGCTCAGGCTAGACTCTGGTTGCAGAAAGCATGGCCTAGACTAGAGGAATGTTTCTTAGCTTTGCTCTAGGACCATATTTTGGTGTTGGCCATGAATTAATTTACCCAGGTTAGGGCTTTAGGTTAGGGCTCGGTGATATGCACAACATCAAATATCACATTATTGACTAAATACCTCAACATTGATGTTGTGACATTAGTAACATAATTATGTTGTGATGATATGATCTATATATGATGATTCACCTATGTGAGCTTGTAGATAAACTATTTTCACTAATCATTTTTTAAATATATTTTGAAAGTATTGAATAGGAATTACGTAATTAAAACCAGGAAAAGACACTTATGCCATATCATGATATCCAAAATCCCAGACAAGATATGCCACATGGTTTCTGTTTATCTTTTATCTTTTATTATATATCTTTTGATGAGCAGGCGCTTCAGTAGGCAGACATGGATTTCACTGCCTTTTGATTTCCCCCACAGCACAACTGGAGGTTCTGAAAGAGTTGTAGTTGATCTAGCAGAGCTGATAGCCAGAGCTACAGCTAGGAATTCAGAGGGGAATGAATGGGTCAGTTGCTGTGTATACACACACACACACACACACACACACACACACACACACACACACACACACACACACACACACACACACACACACACACACACACACACACACACACACACACACACACACACACACACACTCTCTTTCTTACTGTTGAACAGTGTGTAGCGCAGTGTGGGAAAGTTTATTCAGTCAATCCAGACTTGAGTCGTGTCTGTATTCCCAAGCATGGATGGGGGTTCAATAGCCGTGAGCACGGTTATCCATTTGACAAAGACTCTTCTGATAATGTCTCTAACAGCTTAACAAGCCTTCCCTTCTGTTAACGTACAGATGGCTCTATTAGTACATTATGATGATTACACATCAAGCACAACATGTCTTTTCAGCGCTCAATTAGAGCATTTGTATTGACCAAGGCTCTTATAGACACTGATAAATCAGACCCAAGTCCTCTGAGTTAGGCAGACTAAGGTGTGATCCTACATTATATTGAGAAAAAAAGGGGGAAAAAGCCTGTGGTACTTCTGCTAAATGTTATTGCAATATTTACTGTGACAAATGCCAACACAGCCCTTTCTATATACTTGCTCCCCTCTCTGCTCTAAAAATGCTAAAAAATCTTTGGGAGAGGGACAGAGAGGTTAGCATGAGCTGAGTTGCTTGATTTTTAGGCCTGAGATTCTTCACAGCAGCAGAATAACTGGTTAGGAAGTAGTTGTATAAACTTGCAAGCTTAATAACATGCGTCTCATATCGACACTCTCAGGCCGAAACCTTGTGTATATTTCAAAACATACTAAAAATGGATTAAAGAACCTATGTTCCAATGGATCCAGTGTAGTAAACCAACTGACAAATTTAACAAAAGATACCAGAAATATCAGATCTAAAGCACACAATGCGTCACCATGCGACCAATAGCATTAATTTATGAAAACAAAGAAATATGGAGATGCTGCCCAACAGTGATGATATTTTTCTCATATTTAGGATACGGTACTTGTTGACCCACCCTGAAGACTGTTAAATGTAATGAAACGGCACAGTTTCTGGTGACAAAACAAGAGTCAACTAACACCAAATGTTAACTGTTTAATTTAACAGGAAGCTCCACCCACCTCTGTGTGGTCACATGGCATTTGCCTACATATGGATGCATGAACATTACAGCATCCATACAGTATGTCTCCTATGAAGTATAATAGCGTTAGTTCTACTTTGATGGGAAGCAAGCTGAAAGTTTTACAGTTGGTTTGATGTCACTGTTGAGGTTACGGTTGTACAATACAGCTTCAGAAAGATAAAACAGTTCCCTAACCTTGCCTTAGTGGCACATTTTTTAAATGTTTCAGGTCACAGGCCCCCAAATAGATTTTTGTTACACCATGGACCCCTGTCCTAAATGTCATAATTGTACATGCAAGATATTTATATTGGTGATATTGAAACATTGTTAAAATAGTCATAACCTCAGCTGGCTGGGGACCCGCAGGAAACACCTAAAGGACGCCTAGGGGTCCCCGAACCCCACTTTGAAAACCAATGGGGCTTAGGGTCTAGAGATCCTGGACTAGATTTCAGAGGCAACAATAGGGCAAGAGACTGGCACACGCACACACTCACACACACAGTTCTTACGTCAATTAACTCCAGCACTTAAAATGCCATCCCAATTTTTGTTTGTAAGAATCCGAGTTAACACCTTCATGCCCAGGTCAAATCTGGTCAGATATTGTTAGTGTGTTTAACCAATAGGCATTAGGTGGCTTCTTGCAACAGGTCGATGTGTTGACATAGATCTCTATTGAATTGACATAGATCTCATATGTAGTTGGATTCTACGAAATGAGTGAGCTGTGTAGGGGTGCAACAGATAATTAAACTAATTGATTTATACGATTATTAAAAAAAGAAAACCCACCTGAAACCCATGTTTTTTCTTTATACCTTTAAATCCGGGACAGCATCTGTGTCATTCTAGATGTTGCTATATATACATATCAACATTATGTATTTAATTGTTTAATACAAATGCGAAGTTTTTCTGGAAACTGGTAGGATTTAGAAGGCGTTTTTAGAATCGGCCTCAGGTCTAAATTGGTTAAAGAGCTGAAGAGATGGGGAGACCCCCTCTTACTGAACAAACACTCTGTAGCAATGATTACTGACAATATAGAGTTTGACTTTTTCATGAAAAAAAAACCCCAAAAACGTTTTAACCATAAAATATAATTTACCCTACCTTTAATTGATAGAGTAATCGCTAAGAAAATAATTGTTATTTGCAGTCCTAGTGTTTAGTTTAGTTTAGTTTATTCGAAAATAATCAACATACAGTTAAAACTTCATGAGGATAACACAAACAATAAAGTCCAGGACTTATTTCCATTGTGGTCCTCTTACACACACAAAAATACATATCAGACAGTCATGTATATTAACTCTTTCATTGCCAGACTTATTTCAGGTTGTGTCGTCCCAGTGCCAGGAAAATGTAATTTTTTCCTCCGTTTATTTTTTAACATTGAAGTGAATGGAGCAGCAACTTTTTGGATAGCGTTATCTCCTAGTTCCTTTGAGATAAACAAAAAAAAACAAGACCAAAAAATATATATATATTTTAACACATTCCACGCCAGAGTTTAATATCATAATGTACTCACCAGTGCCAGCGATTTATTGTTGTTTTTTTCACGTCGCCACAGACCTTGCTAAATACCTTTTTAAGATCGCGCGTTAAACTGTTTGTAGACACACAGGGTAACTGTGTGAGTGGCCCAGAGAAGACCGTTTCAATCGGCGACATTCCATTTTGCATTAGTCGCGGTTTCTGTTAAACAGCGTTCAGCGAGGAGAAAAAGAACTCTGAGATAATGGCCGATTAGGGGAAGCTTTAGAGCGACGGCGGGTGGGAACGAAAATCTCTGGATATTTCCATATCCGGGTGTGCTACAATTAAATGTGTCACTGCGAGGGAGGCCTACAATGAAATGTGTCACTGCGCGAAAAAAAAAAAAAGACCACTTTGCGTAGAACTACGCGACTGGCACGCTGCGCAATTATTTAGGTTCGCGTAGAACTACGCGATTGGCACGCAATGTGTTTTTTTATTTTCTTTTTTTTATTTTGTCATTTCCGTCCTTGGCCATGAGAGCCATAGTAGAATCAGACGGGAATTCCCGTTTTTGGCAATAAAAGAGAACACATTTTCAAGACAAACAATACACATATTATAAATGACAAAATAGTGCTGTGTTTCAGTGAAGCCCACACTAGTATGGGTAAGGTAACCAAGATGTCACTGGCGATCCATATAAAAGAATCGATAGGTCACAAGTGCCTTACTTCTGTGTTTACAACCACCTATAGTACTTTGCTGGGGCACTCAATGACGCTTGGGTTGCTATGGGATACTTTAACAACCAACACACCTTAATATGAAACACATCATGAAAGCCCCCATGGATTGATTGATTGATTGATTGATTGATTGATTGATTGAAAATACAAAATTACAAAATCACATGTGCAGAAGTATTCTCACCCTTTACTCAATACTTTGTTGAAGCACCTCTGGCAGCAATTAGAGCCTCAATTCATCTTGAATATGATGCTACAACTTGGCACACCTATTTTGGGGTAGATATATTCTCAAGCTGCATCAGGTTACTTCGGTGCACAGCCATTTTCAGATTTCTCCAGAGATGCTCAGCGGGGTCCAAGTCCTGAAGCCATTCCTTTGTTATCTTGGCTGTGTGCTTAGGTTCCTTGTCCTGTTTGGAGGTGAACCTCTGCCTCAGTCTGAGGTCCAGAGTGCTCTGGAGCAGGTTTTCATCATGGATCTCTCTGTACTTTGCTGCATAAAATGTTCCCTTGATCCTGACTTGTCTCCCAGTTCCTGCTGCTGAAAGATATTCCCACAGCATGATTTTGCTACAGTACCACCATGCTTCCCTGTAGGGATGGTGTTGGCCAGGTGATGGGCGGTGCCTGGTTTTGTCCAGACATTACACTTGGCTTTTCAGGCCAAAGAGTTCACTCTTTGTTTCAACAGACCAGATGATTTTTAGGTGCCTTTTTTGGCAAACTCCCAATGGGCTTGAATGGCGGAGTGCTGCAGAGATGGTTGTCCTTCTGGAAGGTTCTCCCATCTCCACAGAGGAACATTGGAGCTCTGTCAGAGTGACCATTGGGTTCTTGGTCACCTCCCTGACTAAAGACCCATCTCCCCCAGTTGCTCAGTTTGGCCATTTATCTCCCCTTGTGGTCTCCTGATACGATAATGATGATTCAATTTCAGGCCAGTTTTGAAAGAAACCAGTGATTTACATATTTTAATGGAGGCAGAGTAAGAATGATAATTTTCCAATGTTTGTTCTATATTTGGGTAGTACCAGATCGCTGTCGCTCCCTCTAGTATTGTGGCTGTGGTTGTCACTCACTTTGGAGAAGTACCGGTAGTTAGACAGGGAGGGTATTGAGGGCACTGCCCCTTTGACTATCTTAATATATCAATCCCATTTTTATTTACCAATGATAAATTCCTCTTCCTTGTTTGACACGGAAGAACAGCATTGTTTTGCATATTCATGTCATCAGATCACAGTGAGCTCTCTACGTTCCACATTTGGGTGGGTGGGAGAGTTCAGCTCTCTCTGTCCTTTCTTGATGTCCATTTGTCCACCACCGTCCCTGTCCCTGTCCCCGCCTCTGGTCTCTGTTCTCAGGGTTCATGTAGGTTGGGAATATTAAGCTTATTATCAGCCATGTCAGCCGTAGATCAGAAGGTGAATTACTCTGATCTACTGAGAGGCATGTGATGTAGGGGTGGACCAGCTACACTCACATGGGCTCAGGCATGCACGATTGCACGCACACACATTTATTGTAGTGAGGCCTCAATCGAGTAAATATAAATATATTCAAATCGATGCTCTAAAAAGATCAAGATATTGAAAATATTCAAATTGTCATTTCATCATTCAACTATGTAAAGGAAAATAACTTATTGCTACTGCTGGTGATTTGTAATGGGGAGACAGTAGTGTTGACTGTAGGCTTTCTGCTGCACAGACTGAGCCATTTTAAGGAGGGCTTGAGGTCCAAGGATGAATGGAAAGGGGCAGACTAACAGTTTTCGCTGCCAAGGAATTATCAAGGCTTGTACACCAGCAGAATATAATTTACTACGTTTGGTGTGTTGGAACAGATTCCAAAGGGTTTTTGTTCAGTAGAAAGGTAAACAATTATAGCTTGACATAATGTAACCCACAGCCATTATGAATTTTTCAGCTTGCCTACTTTTCTATGGTGATATATGCTTGTGTGCTGTGTCTCTTCTGCATTTGCAAACATTTTCTGTTTATAGAATGTCTATTGTTGTCCTCAAATGTTATTTTTTGCCTTCCTCTTTCTCAGCTTGTCTCGCACCGTCGTCACACAAGGCCATGCCTTAGTTTGCTAGTCACTCTACAATGGATATGTTTGTCCATTAAAACTGCCTGTTGTTTGAGAGATGTGTACTCCATTGATACAATACTTCACACTTCCCTAAAAGGCTTGTTGTGATTTGAAGTACAATATAGAGAGCGACTGATACCAAATGTTTTGGTCCGATGCCTTCCCGATTTTGGAGAGCCCTAGACCACCAATTACTGATGTTTTGCCTGATATTTTGCTTTTATTCTAAAATCTTGAAATCAACTTTTGTGTGTGAGTGTGAAGCAGGGCGTTGGTGAAAAAGATAATTTATTCTCAGAGAACCTCCCCTGGGTAAATATATACTTATAGCTAAAATGAATAAATACAAATTAACAATAACATTTTCTCTCCTTCTGTCTGTGACAGGCTGGGTGTTGTGTGAGTGACCCCCAGTTACCATGACAACCCACGTTACCCTGGAGGATGCTCTGTCCAATGTGGACCTGCTGGAGGAGTTGCCTCTCCCGGACCAGCAGCCATGTATCGAGCCTCCCCCTTCCTCCATCATGTACCAGGTACACACAAGCACACACACACACACACACACACACACACACACACATACGCTTGCGCACAAAAACATGCATTTGTAAATAAATACAAATAGCCATGCAAATATTCAACAATCCTGTACAGCAGTGGCTCTCAAATATTTTCATATCAAGACCCCACAAATTGATAATGTTTTAGGGCGTGTACCCTCGTTTGAAAAGTCTTTGTGCTAGTGACTCTCATAAAGAGAACATCTGATTTAGTACATCATTTGACTGTACTGTAGGTCGGGAGATAAGTTGGAGAGAGTGTAAAGCAGCAGTAATAATCAGAAATGGCAATACAAAAATCTGCTGTCCATGTCTGTATACTCAACTGTAATCCTGTTACAGTTGATATCACTTTTTGAGTTCAAAATTCTCATGGCCTGAGGATAGAAACCGTCCCTTAGCCTGCTGGACCGAGGCCCTGTGCCAGCCTTTGGCACAGTGAAAAGTCCATTGCTGGGGTGACTAGGGTCTTTGATGATAACCCAACTCGTCTGGGTGTAGAGGCACTACATGGCTGGCAGCTCAGCACTCTTATGCATGTGCTAGTTATACTATGCAGATATTTGTTGGTTACTTGTTCACATCAGAGGTCGTGTTAGGATAGTAATAGCCGGTTTTGGCTTTTGTTTTATGACAAAATCCGGAAAATATAATTCCTTCCGGCTTCCGGACATCCTGTCCGGTAAAAAAAACGAAACAAAAATGTATCATTAGTATCACTGCAAATCAGATACATTTCATATTGTCTGTTCCTCGGCCCTCTGTGTTATTAGCAACTGCAAAAAGAATCCGGCTATGTCATCATGAATCACTTGAAAACAATGCTGTTAACTTTAATGAACGAAGTTCAGCGAACATTAATGGAATAACAGAAGTGGGACAAGGAATGTCTTAACTGTCAAAATTGAACACGTATTTTACTTTAGTAAAGTTTGCACGGCATTTCTGATATTTCTAACTTTCATTCAGTCTCTGGCACAACCCCAATCGCTCATTAAATTAAAGTCTATGTGAGGAGCACAATGGGTGAAGAAGTTGGACATGGGGCACATTATGAATGACTTTGCAGAGCATGTTGTTTAGACAAATGTTAGGATGGATGTAACCGTTTAATTTGCACTGTACTTAAGTGACTATTTACTGGTGGTTCATCCCATCACACTTGTAAGTCGCTCTGGATAAAAGTGTCTGCTAAATTCCTAAATTGTAAAATTATAAAATGTAAATTGCACTTCACACTCTCCCAACTACTAATTTTAAATATTGTTTAACCCCGTCCCTGTTCTTCTTCCAGGCAAACTTTGACACAAACTTTGAAGACAGGAATGCATTTGTGACTGGCATTGCTCGTTACATAGAGCAAGCTACAGTCCACTCCAGCATGGTAAGACAAAGGACAGTGATTGATTTCCATTACTACTTAAGATGTTTCTTTCCTGTTGTTTATTGTATTGCTTGATGCATTTTGATCCAAATGTGGTTAAATGAGTCAGTGATCACCAGAATGTGGCACAGAGTCTCATGTCTTGTCTTTGCATTATCCTTACTGGCAGTTCTGTGTCTGCCAACACAAACTCATTTGAGAGACATGTCCTTGCATACTCAAAGAGAGCTTTGTGTTGTAGTGGATTACTTTTTTTTGGGTTCCTTTCTGAGTTTTTGGCTTCAGCTGAGGCTCTTTCACAAAAACACGCATGCAGGCACACACACACACACACACACACACACACACACACACACACACACACACACACACACACACACACACACACACACACACACACACACACACACACACACACACACACACAGGCCTGCGCTGGTGAATCAAGCGGTGGACATCTTCCTCCTGGTAGGAGATGAATGGAGAATGTGATTTGACTGGCAAAGAGGGGAAGCACTGCTTCAAGTTATCCTCCTATTTAAATGAGGAAGTCCCATGGAGGTGAAGCAGGCACTCTATTTGAGGCCTTTCCTCTTTTAGCCAGAGTGATTGAGAATTCTGTCTCGCCTACTGCTGGCTGGAACAAGTCTCCAAACGGAAAATGGAACACTGCTTAAATGTTTATAGGACCCCATTATCCTTGAATTCTTTAATAGTTTGATCATTGTTGAACTATCAAAATAAGGGGGGGTACACAAACATATTTTAGTCTTTCATTTAGCCCAGTGTTTAAAGTCATACTGTTTACATTTTTCAATTAAACAAAGGTTGTTTTTCATATAATTTAGCACTGGCATTATTTTCACAATAACCATTCCTTTTTTTTGTAAAGATATTTTTGGGGCTTTTCTGCCTTTTATTTGAGAGGGAAGTAGGCTGACAGGAAATGTGGAGAGAGATGGGGGGGTTGACACACAGCAAAGGCTGCCGGGATTGGGAGTCGAACTTGCGATACGCTGTAAGACTGGTTTACCAATCTGTGTGGTTTGCGCCTGGACCGCTAGGCCAGCGGGCTCCCCACAAGAACCATTCCTTATAAATGTGTTGATCGACCACTTCTGTAAACTATTTTAGTTGCAGCTTGCGTGTGTCTACCCCGACACTTGTGCCAGAATTATGCAGGCACTCAGAGGAAGTGCTTTGGAAGCGGAAATGTATTCATTTATTCTATAAGTTACTGTTTGCTTTGTTGTTTTTGATTTCCAAAATATTCTCCACTCACCAGGGGAGGTATTTAATGGAGGATGGCCTCCGTGACCCCTCAGTTTGGCCGTATGCCCTTAAAAAAAAAAGAAATGCTCTGAGGCAACAGTGGCCTTGATTCCCTGCCCGCACTTCCCCAGTACCCCAGCTGATTTCTCCTCTGCTTCTTTCCTGTCAGTATGGCTTTCAGACACTGATGTCTTTTGTTGAGATTCTGAATTCTTAGCTCCCTCTGACTCCACATCCCCATCTTCAATGACGTCCAGGGACTGATGATTATTCCTGGACTGAGCCTGTTTGAGCTTTTGACTCAGGAGTATTTAAATCATTGTTTCATTTGACCTTGCTGCCTTGCCATGGCACGACCTTGCTGCCCAGCCATTTGGCCTTTGTGCCCTCAAAAAACACCAAAGGCTAAGTGGTCTTGTCCCTAAAATGATGAGATTCCAGGTCTGCAGCTTGCAGGATCTCTGAGTTTCTGAGTAATTTGATGACCGGCGTCTCCAACTCAAAGAGTCTCCTACAGACCGATGACCGGTTCATCAAATTATTGGCTTAGGAATGCGACAAAAATAAAAATAAGTCATTGTTTTGGATGAACTACTCCTTTAAGCCTTAGCCACGTCTGTAACCTACCCCTTCAAAGTAGCGCTAGGATTCTGTCACATGGTATTGCCATCCAAAATTGACCTTTTGCAAAATCCCCACTTTACTGTTCTTTTTACCACCCCATCTTTACTAAAGACATCAGTAGGAACTTTGTTTCACGTTTGGAAATAAGTAAAAATTGGCTTTTTAGGCTTTTACCTTCTGGATGGCAATGCTCTGTTCATTTCAGTACGGTATGAAAATCAACTTTTAACTAAATCTTTTGTTAAAAGTTGCACTTTTTATGCATTTTAATGCTGTTGAAAGCACAGATTAATTTCAAACATTTAATCTTAATCGACAGAATTCCAAAATTTGGGGGAGATTTTTCTTTGTGCTGGTTTTACATATTGTTTCTCAGTAGTTCATTCAATACAAAATGAAGCGACCTGAATAGGGTAAAGAGACGTACAGTATAGCTTTCTTGTCACATGACATGAGGTCTGGAAAAGCAGAACTGGCAGATATGCGTGCCTATACTGTATGTTGCTTTACAGTCTAAAATGCTGATTCACCCTGCAGTCTATCCAGTCTACACAACACCAACAACAGCAATATTGTGCAACTGTGCACAGACTGCACAGGGTCCGTGGTGGGCCAAAATGTTGTAATGTGAACAAACAGTGGCCCCATAGACCATGTTGCTATTATTGCCTGGCTACCAGTATACCAGTAAACGTATCTATTTGTCGTATATCAATGAATCAACGCTAAAACATAAACTAAATTAGTCTGAGTAACTGTTGCAGCCGTATTGGTAGCTAAACTGGAAAAAAATGGTTTCTCCAGAAGCCATTGACCACAGAAAGGAAGACCGTCAGTGTTAACTAAACAATGATTGTGGTAATGTGATTAGCTTACATTTCATATCGCACACACACACACACAGTATGATATCGTTCACCACCGTTGTTAGAGTTGTAGCGTGTATTCTGCCATCCACTTGAGTTAGCACGATTTTTAAAACAATAGTTATAGTTAATAGCGCTTGATTTCGAAAGTGATTAATGCTCAGTGTTGTTGTTGTCTTGTGTGGTAGAACGAGATGCTGGAGGAGGGGCATGAGTACGCTGTGATGCTCTACACCTGGAGGAGTTGTTCCAGAGCCATCCCACAGGTAATACTCCATCCTTTTCCATTACTTGTTCATAAGCTTAATTTAAGCCTGTGTGAACAGTTGTGAAAATAAATAAATACACATTTGAGTGGGCCATCGAGAACTGATGGCCATGAAATAAAACATTTTAAATTAGGATATTTACATTATCGACTGCAGTACAGTATGCCTTGTCAGCTGCAGTTACATGAGACAATTTCTTCCATTCCAAGTCAGTTAATCTTACTGATTAATTTAGAGGAGCACTAAATGAAATGATTGGATAGATGTCCTCCTGTTTCCTTCACATGATGAAGACTGTTCATGTCAGGGTTCCTAAACAAAGCAGCAATTTGATCAGATATTTGATATTAAATGCATTGGAGAAGGTAAGTCTAATGAACATAGTTCTCTCTCTCTCTCTCTCTCTCTCTCTCTGTCTCTGTCTCTGTCTCTGTCTCTGTCTCTCTCTCTGTCTCTGTCTCTCTCTCTCTCTGTCTCTCTGCCTGTTTTTCTCCCAACTATACTCTTGCTCTCGCTCACTGTTATGTCTCTCTATAAATCCCCAATGTAGTTTCCTCTTTACATTTGTGATTACTGATTTCTGTTCTGTACCCCATATTTGTTTCACTTACACAATCCATCAGACTCAACATAACATACAGCAGAGTAGACCCAGTGATGATAAATGACAATTAAAGCACCAAAGCAGCTTTATTGATTAATGTTGTTGTCTCCCAAAAGTTCCTCATTTGCATTCAGTTCATCTTTTCAGTGTTACAGAGATAGGACATGCATTTTAGACACTGAAACCAACAAAACCACAGACAGAAGTGGAAAAGCGGTTGAAACTAAGCCATGAGCACACGCTACGAACTAGAGGTAATAACAAATTAGTGACATCGGCTAATAAATAAAATAAATTAGAGACAAAATGTTTTCCCCTACTGGTGAAATGAATGCCCAAATTCTATTTGGCGAACACAACACAACACAACACAACACTTAAAAAACTGATATTTCAGCAGCTGCTGCTGATAACAATATTTCAATTCAATTGAAGCTTTATATTGCAGGAGAACAGGATTACCTCATCACCTGCCTTCATCCATACCAGGTTGTGTAACAGCACCCTCTTCTGTTCTTCAGGTGAAATGCAATGAGCAGCCCAACAGGGTGGAGATCTACGAGAAGACTGTAGAGGTGCTGGAGCCAGAGGTCACCAAACTGATGAAGTTCATGTACTTCCAGGTTAGAGCTTCATAATGAGTGTCACCAAAGATGAAAACAGCAAGACTCTCCATCTCCGGTTTACTTCCCGTATCTGTGTGTGTGTGAAGTAGGCGGCCACCTTTTTAGGAGACTGGAAGCAGGTTGGAGTCTATTATTTCCAATGGAAGAGTGAACGGGAACCCAGCTTCTAAACCATTCTTTAGCTCCATGATCACTGAACGAAATATTGGACCCGATCGTCACACGCCACACAATTTCCCCCAGATGTTCATACTAAAATGGCTTTTTTCAGTGAGACAAATCAGGAGAAAATCAACTTTATTATCGACATTTCTCTGTCCCAGCAACACACTCTCGTGGGATTTAGCAGGTGCTTTTGGTAAACATAGGAGTAGGATTTGTAGGATTTGTGTACCATTTCGCCTTTAGTGGCTCTAATTGGGATGGTCTATCTTCATAAGTTAACCATCTTTGGTGTCACCAAGGTAAATAAAAAGAAGGTGCGGTTATCTACGTCATTTTCGCTATCCAGCAATTCCAGCCGGCAGATTTGTCGCATTGGGACACTGGGAGGCAAACTGCAGCCAAGAGTTCGGTGCATTTATTGGAGTCAATGAGAGCCAGGTGAACCAGCTTATGAACAAACACTATTTCTGAACGACTGCAACCTCTGTAAAATACTCTGCCCGGGAAATAAAGAAGACATATCACACATTGTTTTCTGCTGTGTTGCTTCTCGATGTGTTCACTGTATAATTTTATTGAGGTAACTAAATGTACTTTTCTGAATGTGCCAAAGTATCGAGAGACTGTCGGTCATTGACAGCCTGACAACCAAATACTACCGAGCCAGAAATGATACATGGCGCTGTTTAGATGCCTCAATAAAATTATACAGTGTGCACATCGAAAAACAAATGATTAGAAAACAACCTGTGATATGTCTTCTTTTATATTCCTGAACCGATTAACTGACAAAGGTCCCAATCGGTCAGAAATAGTGTTTGTTCACAAGCTGGTCCAGCCGGCTCTCATTGACTCCAATGTATTTCACCGAACTTCCGGTTCCAGTTTTGCCTCCCATGCGTGTCAGATAGCGCCTGCCTGGCCCGTGGACTGACTGTACCTTCTTCTATCATAGCCTTGAGTGTCACCAGGAACAGTGTTGGCTCAGTCTCAGTCTGTGATAGCAGGTGTTCATCGCTGTGGAATAGTGAATAAGGTCACTGAACCAGTCACTCACTCCTGAACTTCGCCCGCATGCAGCTATAATGACAGACATGTTCGAGTTTTCTGCAATTGATAATTGTATAGTATTTTTCTTTTTACTTCACATTGTTATTACAATCAAACTAAAGGAAATCATTAACCAGTTTCCTAAAAGAAACAAATCTAAACAAAATGCTACAACATAAAAGGTAAGATAAGAAACTAATTGTTAAGTACATTGTGTGATATATTGTCATTGCTCTCTTGTGTCCAGCGGAAGGCCATTGAACGGTTCTGTGGCGAGGTGAAGCGTCTGTGCCACGCTGAGAGGAGGAAGGACTTTGTGTCGGAGGCCTACCTGCTCACGTTGGGCAAGTTCATCAACATGTTCGCAGTGCTGGATGAACTCAAGAACATGAAGTGCAGCGTCAAGAACGACCACTCTGCCTACAAGAGGTAGTGTGACAGTATAAGACAGCTTTAGCGTCGATATGCTTTGCAGTGGTATGTCTGTTGTAAGAGATGTGAGAAGACTTGAAGGCCTCCTGGTGGTTCAACCTGGTAGTGCGCTGACTACACTATTGCAATGTCCAGCATTTGAATCCAGCACAGAACTGCCCCCCCCACACTGACCTATCTAAAATGAATTTAATAGTCTGAAATCTATTCTCCTTCTTGTCCTGTGTCTCCAGGGCAGCCCAGTTCCTGAGGAAGATGGCGGATCCACAGTCCATTCAAGAATCTCAGAACCTGTCCATGTTTTTAGCCAACCACAACAGGATCACTCAGGTCAGCATACTGTTGTAGCTTTTCGTCATCATGAAACACAAGCAGCTCCAGCCATAAACGAACGCAGCATTAACAGTTTGTACAACCAGGAAATGCCTGGAAGTGAATGTGAAACTCACGAAGAGTGAGAGATGTATCATGGTATATAATCTGAAAATGTAATGCATTCATAATCTACACTTTGGTCACAAAGTGGAAGTTCAGTGACCCAAGGGCTTATGCAACTCATACAGTAATTTGTTTTAGAAAATGAGTTATTTTTAAAGAGATCATTTCTTCTTTCTTTTTTCCCCCTCAATTTTAAATTAAAGGTGTAAACTTTTCATTGACAAAACTGCTGTCAGTTTAAAAGCTATAATCAATGCTCTGTCGTGTGTTTCTGTACAGTGCCTGCACCAACAGCTGGAGGTGATTCCTGGCTATGAGGAGCTGCTGGCGGACATAGTCAACATCAGTGTTGATTATTACGAGAACAAGATGTACCTCACACCCAGTGAGAAACACATGCTGCTCAAGGTACACACATCATAACACCTCTATGTCTTATGAAGTCATTATTGAAAGTCAGGGTTTGATTTACCCGGGTGGATGAGGGGGGAAAGTCCATGCCTCTGCTTTTGATGTCCCCACTCCTGGTCTTTCATTTATATTGCGGGTGGGTAGGTATATGTTTTATCCCTGCTTCTGGTTAGACTGAATTAAATACATGCATTTCCTTTTGGCAAATGTAGACTGTCTGATATATTTGATATTTCTGTTTGATAATATCACAGTTTAATAATAATAATAACAAAGTTAAACACATTAAAGCCGATCTATAAGCTCACAATGTATGACTATGCAACACGTTTGCTTGTAGATCGGCAATTTTTGCCATTTGTCATAAGAAGGAGTGTCATAAGTGGAAAATGTCCTCCCCTCTGTTCTTTTCTTCCAAATCAAACCGTATGTAAAGCTCATGGTAACACTTGCTTCATCTTTTCGTGTGTCAGGTAATGGGCTTTGGGTTATACCTGATGGACGGAAACGTCAGTAACATCTACAAACTAGACGCCAAGAAGAGAATCAACCTCGGCAAGATTGACAAGTTCTTCAAAGTAAGGCTTTAAAGTCATACTGTGTAACTTCTTCAATTAAACAAAAGTAACATTTTATACAATCTTTTCACTGGTATATTTTTCACAATAACCATTCCACAAGTTTCACGTTAACGTTTTATTTTCATTTATTTCTGTAATATGCAATACTTTGTCATGAACACGAACAAGCAAGAGTCACTCTCCTGTGTCTTTTTCCCCCCGACACGGTCGAGGCAGGGGGCCCCCACCCTAGAGCCTAGGGTCTGCCTGACGTTTCTTCCAGTTAAGGGGGAGTTTTTCGTTGCCACTGTCGCAAAATTGCTTGCTCTGGGTGGGACTGTCGGGTCTCTTCTCTTCATGTAAAGTGTCTTGAGACAACTTGTTGTGATTTGACACTTTAATAAAATTGAATTGAATTGAATTGTCTTTGTATCTCCTCAGCTCCAAGTAGTGCCGCTGTTTGGGGACATGCAGATAGAACTGTCCCGCTACATTGAGACCAGTGCACACTATGAAGAGAACAAGTCCAAGTAAGAACCATAACAACCCAGATGTGTGCATAGTTGAGCCATGAAATGCCAAACAAATCAATTAACATTGTTAGGTTACATCATCGTTACAGTGAAACCTAATACAGGACAGGCATGTGAAATGGATTGAGACTAGCTTTTAAATGCAATCATTGTGCGATGAATAGTTCAGAACTTATGTACAAGAATGAGTTAATAATTGACCTTTACCTTGACCAGTCTAGTCAGTCTAAATCTATGCTAGATTTGGAGTTAAAGACGTAATATACCCTGAATGAAGTTTCATAGCCTTTTTGTTTGGGCTGCAAACCTAATTTTACTTAA
Source organism: Gymnoscopelus microlampas (assembly GCF_963454915.1). NCBI lineage: Eukaryota > Metazoa > Chordata > Actinopteri > Myctophiformes > Myctophidae > Gymnoscopelus > Gymnoscopelus microlampas. The sequence continues at coordinate 19,279,133 of NC_139955.1, read as the reverse complement.
ACAATGCACAGATGAGTCATATGTATGTAAATCTAACTTATCACAGATTTCTTTTTGAGGGAGAGTTGTATTTCCAGCATCACAGTATAAACATGGTGGTGTTTTATGTTTTCTCTTATTTCCTCTACAGCTAATACGTTGTCATGGAAGCACTCTTTGTTAGTACACACCACTTTGCCTTCCACAAAACACTTCCTATTGCCTAAACCTTGACCCAGTGTTATTTTTGACAGATTTTTTTTTTTTCGTTTTAGTCATAGTCTTTTGAATAAAATTCCACATTTTAGTCATCTGAGTCTACTTTTAGTTGACTAAATATCATACGATTTTAGTCGACTAAATCTACAGTTCATTTAGTTGACTAAAATGTATCTTAGCTAGTTTTAATTTAGTTTTTGTCAGTGAAAAAGGTAGTCTAGTCTAGTCTAGTTTTAGTCGACAAAATCAACACTGCCTTGACCCCCCCATTCCATCTTCCATTAACCACCCTAATCAGTTCTCTCTCTCGTGTCTGTCTGTCTGAGCAGGTGGACCTGCACTCAGAGCAGCATCTCTCCGCAGTACAACCTGTGTGAGCAGATGGTGCAGATCAGAGAGGACCACATCCGGTTCATCTCGGAGCTGGCGCGCTACAGCAACAGTGAGGTGGTGACAGGCTCCGGCCTGGACAGCCAGAAGTCCGACGAGGAGTACCGCGAGCTGTTTGACCTGGCCTTGAGAGGTCTGCAACTGCTCTCCAAGTGGAGCACGCACGTCATGGAGGTGGTGAGTAGAGGGGAGAGATGTCGTCATGCATGTGGTCATGTGCCCTTGTCTGTGTGTCTGTGTGTGTGTGTGTGTGTGTGTGTGTGTGTGTATGCGAGTATATGTTCCTGTAGCCTACTACTACTACTTGTGTAGGACTGGAATTATCGATAATTTTTTGGGCGATTATGTTTTTGATTAATTGAATAATCAAGAAGCACACAGTTTTTACAAAAAAACATTCACAGACTTTTTTTATAATCGACTAAAGTCATTAACCACTTAAGCCCTGTTGTATACTTTGTCATACGGAGGTGTCACGCGAAGAAATGTTAGATTTTTGCCCCAAAAAAGGGATACCAAGTTGAAAGTGGTTAACTATTGCAGCCCTATTGGACTCCATGGTCCATTTATGCTACTGTATTAAAAAATGATCAATGATTTAATTCAAATCGGTTACTTTTTTTTATGGATTTAATCAATTTAATCACTTGATTAACTGTTGCACCCCTACATAGTACATATGTGTTTTTGAGAATTCTGAGCAGTTGGTGTTGTTTTTATCGTAGGATAGTTGATGGTCACTCGGGTACCGGACCATCTCTCTCTCATTGATCTCCCTCTCTCTTTAACCATCATCCAGTACTCGTGGAAGCTGGTCCACCCAACAGATAAGTTCTGTAACAAGGACTGCCCAGGCACAGCGGAGGAGTATGAGAGGGCCACGCGCTACAACTACACCAGCGAGGAGAAGTTTGCCCTGGTGGAGGTCATCGCTATGATCAAAGGCCTGCAGGTTAAAGTTCACCTGAAAAATACACTTCGTTCAAAATGGTTTTCGAAGCGACTAGTATATTATTAAAGCTATAATCTGTAAATGTTATGTTCCTCCTGATGTAGAAAGGTAATTGCAATTGATGTCCGAACTAAAATGGAAAATGACGGCGCATTCAATCTGGTGCGCTGTCTGCTGCAAATCACTATTTTTGTCAACCAGTAGATCTTCTACTCAACACCAGGTGCAACATTTCTCAATAGAAGAGTAGGGAGACCGCGTCAAACCACTAGAGTTATACCACTAGGTATATTTTATTAACATACTGTACCATAAAGATTGGTTAAAATAACATCTTATTCATTCAAATAATTACTCTTCTGATCAGAAGTGTTACTTACAAGATACATACATTATTTGCAAAGGGGTATTTGTTGTTATGTCCATTAGCATAATGGACATGGTGATTGATGGTTCTGATGGGTTCTGATAGGTTCTGATGGGACGTATGGAGTCTGTCTTCAACCAGGCTATCAGAAACACCATCTACGCAGCGCTGCAGGACTTTGCCCAGATGACGCTTAGAGAGCCTCTTCGTCAGGCTGTTCGCAAGAAGAAGAATGTCCTCATCAGGTACTAATGGAGGAACCCTGATCATAAATTGGATTAAACTCCCAGAACTTATAATGGATCTGTGTTTTTTGTCATTTTACCAACAGTGAATGTTTGTCACTGTTGCTAAATGTTCCTAAACGGTGGTAAATCATTTATATATGGCAGGCTCTCACTCTCATTTCTCTCCTGCATTGTCAGCGTTCTCCAGGCCATTCGTAAGACAATCTGTGACTGGGAGGGGGCGAGGGAACCACCCAATGACCCATGTCTGAGGGGAGAGAAGGACCCCAAGGGAGGCTTTGATATCAAGGTGCCCCGCAGGGCTGTAGGCCCCTCCAGCACACAGGTGAGGAGATAGAAAAGCGTGCCATGGAAGGACACTAAGAACAGCCAAAACGTGTTCAGTGCAGACATTTATACTTGCAGATGAAAATGTCAGATGAGTCAAACCAGAAGGAATATATCGGCCCTTCTCATTTCTATTCCATGTATTTTAATGACATGATTGTTTGGATTTTTTTGTTTAGCTGTAGAGCAAAGTGTCAAGTAATCTCTGTCTGTCTGTCTGTATCTCTCTATCTATCTCTCTCTCTCTAGCTGTACATGGTGCGTACCATGCTGGAGTCTCTCATAGCAGATAAGAGTGGTTCTAAGAAGACACTACGCAGTTGTCTGGACGGGCCCATAGTTGTAGCCATCGAAGACTTCCACAAGCATTCGTTCTTCTTCACACACCTTCTCAACTTCAGCGGTACAGAGAAGCTCACACTTCTTCCCCCGTCCTAAATGGACACCAGCATGAGTTTACCATTACAGACACCTTCAAATGAATGTGTGACACCTTTAAACATTTAAACCCCATATACTTCATTGACCATGGGTCCCGGTTGACCCCCACTAAGAAATGACTTGAAGGAAATCACTTCAGGTTTTTTCCTCCATGCTCAGACTATACAATGTAAACAATGGACATTAGTGCTGGTATCCAAACTATTTACATTTATATTTGCCACATTTACAGTTTACAGTTTAGGCATTTAGCTCTTCATCCAGAGCGATTTACAGTAAGCACAGACACAAGATAATACTTCATAATACACATAATACATCAAATGCATAAAAATAGTAATCTAATAATAAAGTAATACATAAGTAAACCAATAATCTAATAATAACTAATGCATACATAAACCATTTATTGCCTTTTTTTTCCTGTTCTGACAGCTATTGTGTGAAATCATTGCAATATTTTGTATAGTCAGTAAACCATCAGGGATTATAGATTCCACCTCACCTACTAACTCTCCTCTCCCTGCTCCTTTGTTACTTTGTTGTTCACGTTTTGTTTTTTTCTGCTTAAGAATGTTAGATAGCATGTTGTTTAGACAGATGCTAGGTTTGATTTTACCTGTCATTCTAGTTTCTTAGAAGCACTACATTTGTTTCCTTGCACTTTACTTAAGTGACCATTTACCCTGTTGTTTGTTAACTAGGGTTCATTAGGGTGCCATTTGCAACAATTTTGCACATGTCATTCTGATAAGTGTGTCTGCTTAATCCATAAATTGTAAATTCTTATGACTCTAATCCTTTTTAATATGTACTTTGCATTGTTTTTTTTTGTGTGAACCTAATGAGCAAGCAACCAAGGCATACATTTACTGATTGTGATACTATGTGATTGTCCAGAAGCCCTCCAGCACTGCTGTGATCTGTCCCAGCTCTGGTTCAGGGAGTTCTTCCTGGAACTGACAATGGGTCGCAGGATCCAGTTCCCCATTGAGATGTCCATGCCCTGGATCCTCACAGACCACATCCTAGAGACCAAGGAACCCTCCATGATGGAGTAAGCCCAAATGTTTCTAATATGATGATATCAAACTGTCCTTTCAGCAACCAAAGCCAATCTAACAGCAGTAGTAGAGTAACAAAAACATTCCCTGGAACAAAATATTTTACAAATAAATATATATATATTCAAAGATTTGCACGTATTTTCACGATTTTCTAAAATAGCAGATCTACAAGCTCATAGCACGGCACGAGTGCCGCGCTATGAGCTTGTATATCTGCTATTTTTGAATAGCCAAAGAAATCTAAAATGACAGATGCGTTACCAAATCAAGTAAGCAAACATTGATTTGAAATATAGAAATCTATTAGTTTATCAGTATTGATACTGACACTGCTTTTATGATTTAGTTAAATTATTTAGTGCACGTGCATGTAAATAATTTATTGAGGCTGTATGGAATATCTTCCTTCTCCCCAGATATGTACTGTATCCTCTCGACCTCTACAACGACAGCGGATACTACGCTCTCACCAAGTTCAAGAAGCAGTTCCTTTATGATGAAATTGAGGCTGAGGTAACATGATGTTGCTCTCTAAAACTAATAGTTTCATAGTAAACCAGTGCATTCAAATGAAATATTGGTAAAACGCTAGCATGAAAAACTGCCTCTTGTTTCCAGGTGAACCTTTGCTTTGATCAGTTTGTCTACAAGTTAGCCGATCAGATATTTGCCTACTACAAAGCAATGGCCGGAAGGTAAGAGCAGTGTATTAACACTTTATATTTGTTGTTAATGGTGCACGAAAGATCCTGAACATTACTGAAGTAAATGGTCAGAGCCCAATCTCACATGTGCTCTGTGTTCCACAGTGTCCTACTAGACAAGCGATTCAGAGCGGAGTGTAAAAACTATGGCGTGATCATTCCCTACCCTCCATCGAACCGCTACGAGACCCTGCTCAAACAGAGACACGTACAGGTACTGAACTATACTTAAAAGAATTGTGCAAACACTTTAGACCAGTGGTTCCCAAACGTTTTAGCTCAAGACCCAAAAGAGAAATTAGACGTTTGCCCACAACCCAAACTAGTGAAAATAGCAGATCTACAAGCTTGTAGATCTGCTATTTTCAATAATTTTCACTAATTTTAGTAAAACTGTACTAAAATGAAAAAGTAGGATAAGTTTATTTTGTGAAGATGTTTCCTCAACTTTGTGTCGTATCTGTTCCAGCTGCTAGGGCGTTCAATTGACTTGAATCGCCTGATCACGCAGAGGATCTCAGCGGCCATGTACAAGTCTATGGACCAGGCTATCAGCCGCTTTGAGAGTGAGGATCTCACGTCCATAGTGGTGAGAGCACACGCCAAGAACACGTATTAAAGCACTAAACAGCACATTATGAATACCGCATGGACACAAGAAGGCCTTTTCAAATGTTCAACACATTTTCAAGCGCTCACTCACTCAAACAAGAGATACACTCGATACTTGAATTCAATTGGTCCATTCAAATTGTGTTTATTCCCCAACTCTTTCCGTGGGACAGGAGTTGGAATGGTTGATGGAGATCAACAGATTAACCCACCGGCTGTTGTGCAAGCACTTGACTTTGGACAGCTTCGACGCCATGTTACGCGAAGCCAACCACAACGTCTCTGCTCCCTACGGACGCATCACTCTGCATGTGTTCTGGGAACTCAACTTTGACTTCCTGCCCAACTACTGCTACAATGGATCCACCAACCGGTGAGGCACTGTGTGTGTGTGTGTGTGTGTGTGTGTGTGTGTGTGTGTGTGTGTGTGTGTGTGTGTGTGTGTGTGTGTGTGTGTGTGTGTGTGTGTGTGTGTGTGTGTGTGTGTGTGTGTGTGTGTGTGTGTGTGTGTGTGTGTGTGTGTGTGTGTGTGGTTACAAACCAGCTCAATTCTTTATTATATCTAACTTAGACATTACAACTAGTAATGTGAATGTGAAAGTCCAAGAGATCAGTCGTGTGTGAAGTGAGAGTTTGGGTGAAATGTTGGATTTTTCTTAGTTCCTCAACTACTTACCCTTGGTTCACGACATTTACTCCAACCTCACACTTTTTTCATGTCGCTCAAGATAAGAGCGACATGAATTGCAAATTCATTCATTGTTTGTTATCTTTTAACATCTCTCTCTCTGCCTCATCAGCTTTGTACGTACCGCTATCCCCTTCACCCAGGAGCCTCAAAGAGACAAGCCAGCCAATGTGCAGCCTTACTACCTGTATGGGTCCAAGGTACAGTATGTTGTCCTTGATGGCTATATTCAATACTTGATGCCCTGATTGTTAATGTCAAATACAGACAATGCAAAACGACTGGAGGTCAGTACAAAATGGAAACATTCACAAATCCAATGCGAACATTTTACATCTTTACGGCATAACTTTGCTGTCTGGCAGAAAACGTGTATGTCCATGTATTTCAACTTTTTATGTTTTTTTTCGTAAATGAATGCCCTATTTCATCATACAAGAGTGTTGCACAAAAGTAGTGACAATAGCAGATCTACAAGCTCACAGCATGCAACGTGTTGTGAGCTTGTAGATCAGCTATTTTTATTTTTTGTATTTATTTATTTGTCATATATGTATGTTTTGGACATACAAGGTTTCTGCCCGACAGCGACAATATTAAATACTTAATACGATTAACAATATCAGCTGAGGATGGGAAGAGGTGCATGTGGATGAGATGGGGGGGGGGGGGTATGTAGGATACAAACCCTGATTTTGATGAGAGTTACATGATGGTGTTTATAGTCATTCTCTTTAGTGTTTCGGAGTGTAACAGTGTTTTGTGTTTCTCTGTTCTCTATTCTTGCTCCCCAGCCTCTGAACATTGCCTACTCCCACATATACAGTTCCTACAGGAACTTTGTTGGCCCGCCTCACTTCAAGACCATCTGCCGTCTCCTTGGTTACCAAGGCATTGCCGTGGTAATGGAGGAGTTGCTGAAGATCGTCAAGAGTCTGGTATTTGTCTTCCTTTTTTTTTACGAGGCACTTTATTTAGAAGCTCCTTTCAAAACTCCAAGTTTCTACATTGATTTCTCTCTCTCTTTCTTTTCTCCCTGGCCTCTATATTCTGTTTGTCTTCCGTCCTGTATTCCAGTTACAGGGGACCATCCTGCAGTATGTGAAGACGCTGATAGAAGTAATGCCCAAAATATGCCGCCTGCCACGCCACGAGTACGGCTCCCCAGGTGAGGCCATAGTCCCCACTGTCAAAGGACCAGGAGATATACTCATACTCTGCAGTGATTCTTCCAAAGAAACACTTCAGTTGTTGCCAGGTGGCTGTCCTGGTACATGGACATACAGTATAGGAATCTCATTACTGCCAGGACAGGCAGTAATCTTTGCATTTCCTCTGGACTTTTACATAAAAGGCCTGATGTGGGGGATAATATCATATTGGCTTTCCTATAAATGAGCTACATATGGTGATAGACAACCACAAAATTCATATACAATTTAGGAGCCTACCTATAAGGCCCACTGACATCTGTTGCATGTGTGTGTGTGTGTGTGTGTGTGTGTGTGTGTGTGTGTGTGTGTGTGTGTGTGTGTGTGTGTTTGTGTGTGCGTGCTTGTGCACAGGCCAGTACATTGTGTGTGTAGGTTTAAGTATTCATCAGATAGGCCATCGCATCAAGGCTTAGTAATCTGTAGATTTCTGACTGTCTGTACTCTGCATTCTTTCTTACATGGCTTTGTGCATGTGATGATCATATTATTATTAGCATTATCAGCAGTTAATGAAGCCCTCAACTGGCGGCAGCTGATTCCTAGACACATTGTGGGTCAGGACAGTCGCGTAGACCCGACCCACTGACACTGTTCTGATTCACATGCACAGAAATAGAATCACCTCCATCCTCATCATGTCTCCCAAGCACTAACCTCAGTGAGATCACTCCTCGTTACAATACACGAGTGGTTTTCAAACCTTTTCATATCAAAGACCCCAACATTAATATGTATGCTGCAGACCCCCATGTGAAAATATGTTGTGCCTGGGACCCCCATACAAGATTTCACTTTTGTCATATGTTTTTAGATACATTTAAAAAAAGGATAGGTAGATAATTAAAGCTCACAACGTGGCGCATCGTGAGTCGTGACACGTTGTGATTTTTTTTATCCGCTATTTTCAAATAGCTAATGTACTGTGTATACGTTCAAGTGGTTAAACTGATGGCCCCTGGGGGTTCCCGGCAGACACCACTTTTGAGAACCACTGCATTACACCATCTCACCAAAACAAAACCATGACGAGAATAAAGTATGACGGGAATAACTACTGTGAAATATAAGGATTTCTGAAGGAGTTTTGGCTTGAATTGTATTCTATTTTTGTCTACGCCAGGCCGAAAGGCATGGCGAGAGAGTATGTTTTACCCCCTGTCCGTCCGTCCGTCCGTCCGTCCGTCCGTCCGTCCGTCCGTCTGTGACCAGCTAATCTCCGCCACCGTAGGCTTGATCGCAACGAAACTGTGCACACACACTCCCTGGATGCCAATTCCGAACTTCTGCCCCAAATCTTTCACATGGGCCTTTTATAGCGCCACCAGGACAGGCCAATTTGTGCAAAACATATTTTTTGACAGTACCCCTACAGATTTTGTCCAAAAATCCCGCAAATCGGTACACAAAATGGCTTCCAAAGTTTGCAGGAGTACTCCGTTTTGAACAAAATGCCTAAAACCATGAACACAGCATGCAATCTCAGCCTCATGGTGGCGCTATAACAGGCCGATTCATGTTTGTACCTTTAACTGCACCAATCTGTGTAAAACTTTGTATGTGCACTCCCTAGAGGTCAAGGAAAAACCTTTGCCCTGCATTTTTCACATCTGCCTTTTATAGCGCCACCAGCAGGCCGACTTATGTAAAACACATTTTTTTATATTACTCCTTCCGATTTTATCCAAATATAACCACAATAACCTACCTGACCTGGCGGAGACCTGTGCTCCGAGGAGCACTTTTTCTAGTTTTATATATATATTGCTCCTGCTGCTGAAACGTAGCCATCCTCAAATAGATGAATAAACGTTTATCTCCTTTCTATATCCTCTTAAGTTAAAATGGTGTCCAGGTTTCACACACATGTCTCTCTCTCTGACATACCAGGTATCCTGGAGTTCTTCCACCACCAGCTCAAGGACATCATCGAGTATGCAGAACTGAAGACGGACGTCTTCCAGAGCCTGAGGGAGGTTGGCAACGCCATCCTCTTCTGCCTGCTCATCGAACAAGCTTTGGTGAGACACTCCAACCCCTTGTCCGTGTTCTAACAAATTCCCATGTCTTAAATCTACAATCCTTTAGTTTTATGTCTATTAATTGCAGTAATTGCATGTCCAAACTACAGTAAATAACTTGACTGTCATTATCAAAAGTCACTGTCCTAACTGACACCAGCATCTACATTTCTCAATGGAGATTTCTCAATAGTTAGAACACGTCCAACAACTGCCTATGTGCTAGTTCTATTGTACCGGTCCATACCTGGGGATACATGCACCCAAACTATGTGCAGACTTGGGACTGCAACTGGAACTACAGATCCCATAGCCCATGGCAAAACTGCTTATAAACAGCTTGGTAGAAGTAAAAAATCTGCTTCGATATACACACCCACTGAGGAGAATAATGCATGATGCCACGTAACTGTATAAAAGTTGCCATCCATCGATTGGTGCTACTGTGGGTTGTTGCCAACACAATTGATGAGACCGTATTGTAATTTAAGCTTCTACACTTTGACCACACACACGCATATTGGTGCCCCATGTCTACATTGACTATGTGAAGCCCAGTCTTGGTGGGTCTGATGCTTGATATGCATTTAAACCAACATCCTTTCTAACTTTGCACTGTTGAGCCAGCTCTCTCTCTCGGTGCTAGTGTTCGGCCTTCTCACTCCCTTTATATGCTAATGGTCATTGCACATGTGCACGTTCAGATCGAGTAGTCAACACACAGGGGGGGATTTGGATGGGAACAGACTGTTGTCCTCCTTTTACTTTGTATTTTATATATTGCAGGATAGTAGGATAGGATAGTAGGATGTTATAGTATGATAGTACGATATAGCAGCATTAACATACTCTACCACACAGATTGGTTAAAATAATATTTTGTTCATATGAATAAGTCCCGGATTGTAGCTTTAAAAAAGTTCTCTTTTATTATTATATTATTGTCATGATTCTTGCTGTCGTTCTGTCGTTCTTTCAATGCATGCTCAGCAGGGACTGCTAATTGCAGAGTTATTTGTAAATGTCATGACAGATTCAAAGCTGTACAGTACAATGATCAAGAAGTGTGTTGGTGAGAGGTTAACTGGGTGATTGAATGTTTCTTTATGATGTTGATTTAGATAGAACACGATATTCTGAGCCTATGCATATTGGATACAGATCCCTAGCGTTCCTTTGTGTGAGTTTGAACTTAATCTGTTTTCTGAAATGCAACTGTATTTTTCATTACACGCTGGCATCTACCACAGGTGGTAAGGATTTAGTATTTGTCACTGATAATGACACGAGAGACTAGATTTCTCTCTCTCTCTGTCTCTCTCTCATTGGTTTGCACCACTGTGTTCTTCTTTTTCACCATCCTTCTTTGGCACACAGAGTTTCACCTCCAGCCATGGAGGCAACAGGTCCACATTGTTTGCTTATGAATATTCACAAAGAATTGCTAAAATTGTTAAATTAGCTCAAATGATTTCAGTAAATGTTTCTTAAAATAAATTACACAGGTCGCACACACACACACACACACACACACACACACACACACACACACACACACACACACACACACACACACACACACACACACACACACACACACACACACACACACACACACACACACGCACACACATTTGAATACTATATATAGAAGAAAAGGTTCATTAGATAAAAATCTACTCAGTAGGTATGATGCTGAATGCTTCCATGGCAGAGGTGACGGTGCATCTCTGTTTCAGTCTAGTGCCTCTGCCTGCATACTGCATGCCTTTCTCATCTAACACTAGCCAACTGTTAACTCTGTATCATTTCTCTTTGACTGCCATGGTCTGTGAATGCGTAGCACGTTTGTGTAGTGAAGTGTAATGGTTTTATCCATAGATGTGTGAGTGTGTGGTGCAGTGTGCCATTTCCTTGCATGCCCTCTTTTTTCTTCTTTAATCTTCTTCTTGTAGCCAGGGTAAAGTGTGGTGCTTAGTTTGGTCTAAGAAACCATCAATATAAATACAACCTAACAAGAACGTCCAGTTACATGAACATTAGGGTTATTCCAGGAAAAGCAAGAAGGATCAGCTTCCCTTTACGACACAGCCACTGTGTGACATGGTACACTAGTATATGAGCTTAATTCTGAAGTATGCTCTTTCTTAACCACATCATTCCTAGTAATCAAGTGATTCATGAGATTAGTGAATGGTTGTAGTGTAAATGTGACCTGTAGGTGCTAAACCAGATGAGACAGGATTTGGTGCAGGCAGTGGAGCAGATTATATCCTGGAAATATTGCACTATGGTTATGTCATGATGAACAGACATTTTCTGTGCAGTGTGCTAGGCAATTAACCGGTTTCTTATAGCGCTCGTAATCGAGGCAAAAGTTAGAAATAATTGTTATATTGATTTGAAGTCATATCGCAAAATTCCCTCTGATTCAGTCTTATACAAAAAAGTAGCAAAGATGCAGGCCAGTTCTGATCTCAGCTCTGGTGAAACTCTGTGCACAATCAGAGGTGGTGCTTTCTGCTGTGTTTAAATGCATGCTCTATACACAGCGACATCTTGAGTGTTATCTGAACTCTGAGAGAGTAAAACTAGACATTTACTGTGTGTATACAGTTAAGTGTTCCTACTAGTGTATACTGTCTGAGAGGCTTGTTGTTTTAGAGAACCTGTCTCTTTGTTTATTTGAACCTCAGTCCCAGGAGGAAGTGTGTGACCTGCTACATGCAGCGCCCTTCCAGAACATTCTGCCCAGAGTCTACATCAAAGGTAAGTTCAGAACACTCAGGCCTATTAGCTTCTCTCACACAATACTGAAGACAGATTCAACACTGTGTGTGTGTGTGTGTGTGTGTGTGTGTGTGTGTGTGTGTGTGTGTGTGTGTGTGTGTGTTTTTGCTCTTGCTGGTGTACAGAGGGAGAGCGCCTTGAAGTGAGGATGAAAAGGCTGGAGGCCAAATATGCTCCTCTTCACCTCGTGCCTCTGATTGAGAGGCTGGGAACCCCACAGGTGAGTTCTAACCCACCTCTGCTCTCATCCTCCCATGCTCTCACACACATGAGGCACGCAGACATAAGGTGCTTACATTACTAGCAATGAACACACGGAGCATACACATACATGGATGCCAGGACAGACAATCCCTCAAGACCAGTGGTTTTCAAACTTTTTATTTTCAAGGACACCCATAACTCTGAGTGTACAAGTGGGTTTGGTTCTATTTGCACACTCTCAGAGTTACAGACCTTGAAAGGGTCCATTTAGAACCCCCTCAAGGAACGCTGAGGGTCCCTGGAGCCCACTTTGTGAACTACTGAGAACTCAGTCAGCTTCACTACTGTCCGCTGACTTTTGCCTTCCATTGTCAAGTATTCTCAAAGCATACCAACTCTATTTTAGACATTTCCTATTGGCAGATCACACAGACACTAAAAATGATGTCCAGTCATGGTCCGCTTTTGGGCCCACTGTGTGTCTGTGCAGACCCTGTGCATGTCCATACGTGTCCTTTTTGTGGCAACGATGAATTAGGCTGAAGACATCAGCACGTGTACAATCAGCTTCTCTGTGAAGCTGTATTTTGCATAGGGTGTGTCTTTCTCGTTATATATTTCAATTAATCGAAAAAGCGATTGAATAATCGTCAAGAAAATAATCGATAGTTGCAGCCCTACTGGAAACATATTCTTCTGATAATTGATTTGCGTATGTCCTGTTCTCTCCTTGACATTTCCCTGCTTCCGGAACCACGGCTGTCTTCCTCAGCAAATCGCCATCGCTCGTGAGGGGGACCTGCTGACCAAAGAGCGTCTTTGCTGTGGCCTTTCCATGTTCGAGGTCATTCTGACGCGCATCCGTAGCTTCCTGCAGGATGCCGTGTGGCGTGGGCCCCCGCCCACCAACGGAGTCATGCATGTGGACGAATGCATGGAGTTTCACCGCTTGTGGAGCGCCATGCAGTTTGTCTACTGCATCCCTGTCGGCACGCACGAGTTTACAGCAGAGTGAGTGATGAAAATTATGCTCACGCTTTTGCGTTTGTGTGAATATGTGTGCACACATCTGTATTCATGTCAATCTACATACATTGTCTAAATGCAGTTCTTTAGTCCTGCTAAGGGTGCCCTGTTTCCACCAAAGTGTTTTGTTTTTGTGTGGCGCTCCCATCGAAAATGATTAAAAACATACGCTGTGCTCAGGACAGAAATACCTTGGTGGACACAAGCTCTTTGTCATGTAGGACAGGGGCTCCCAAACATTTCCATTCAAAGTACCCCCCAAAAAACATAACCTTTGGCTACCCCTATTGCAAAATGGCTTAAACAACAAAAAGAAAATCGCATCACGACATGTTGTGATCATGTAGATCTGCTATTTTAGATTTTTTTTTTTTTAAATGTTGACAGAAATGACATGCCCATTTATTCATGTATTTATTTATTTTATGGGCTGCCCCCTCTTTGAAAATCTGTGATGAAATCAAAGCATTGTATTGGAGTGTTTGTTGGGTCTGTATAATGATATGTGTATGTGTTGTTTCACCTTCCAGACAGTGCTTTGGTGATGGTCTGAACTGGGCCGGCTGCTCCATCATCGTTCTGCTGGGCCAGCAGCGCCGCTTCGATCTCTTTGACTTCTGTTATCACCTACTCAAGGTGCAAAGACAGGATGGCAAAGATGAGATCATCAAGAATGTGGTGGGTTTCTAATGGATTTCTATTCTTTTTATGATTAACAGTGTTGTTGTTTTTGTTTTGTTTTTAGACAAAAAAAAGATTTAGTCACAAGCTCTTGTTAATACTTTTTTTGTTTTGTTTTTTGTTCAAGGTTTTTTTATTTTATATTTTCACATACAGGTCAATAACAAAAGGCATACAAAAACAGTGAATGTATGTTACCCCTCCCACCCCCCCAAAGTTCCCGCTCCGAAAGAGCCACAACCCTGGTATCTTATTGTACCATTAACACAAAGGACAATACAAACAAGTAAAAAAAAAAAAAGTATACACAGTAATACTTTTCATTTCTTAAATAATGTATTTATAAAACCTGCAGACAGATTTAACAACTTTCACTTTCCAAAATAGCAGATATTGTGACCTTGTAGATTGCCCATTTTTGCTACTTTTGCCCAACACTGTCGTAAGACGAAGTAGGGCCTTCATTTTTTGTGGAAAAAAACGATACGCTGTAAACACTCGTTAAACACTCACAACATGCACAATCACACAGGCTTTGGGTCATAAATGATCAGTTACGTTCTGTTTTCTAAGTGGTTGCATACAGTACATCCTCTATTCTTACTCTCCTTATCTCTCCCCCCACCTCTCACCCCTACACAGCCCTTGAAGAAGATGGCGGATCGCATCAGGAAGTACCAGATCTTGAACAATGAGATCTTTGCCATCCTCAACAAGTACATGAAGGCCGTGGAGACGGACAGTTCCACCGTGGAGCATGTTCGCTGCTTCCAGCCTCCTATACACCAATCCCTGGCCACCACTTGCTGAAGACACACCCCTTGCACAAGTTAACACACACACACACACACACACACACACACACACACACACACACACACACACACACACACACACACACACTCTCCATAGCTGTGATCCACATTCTGCCTCTCACTGGTCGGTCCGTTATTCAGAGCTACAGATGTACTCTGATGGTATATTAGTGTTTCCCATGTTGGCACAAAGTATACCAAGACAAATTACCTTGGAATTTGTCATCGGGTCCAGAATGTCTCTAATAATCCTTGAAGCTACAACGGCCATAGGACTGTATGGTAGAAAAGCTACAACTTGACATTGTCATCTCTGTATTTGTGGCTCTGAACCCCTAACCCCTCCAAAATCTTAGCAACTTATGACGTGGATGAGACCAATGGTGGAAGTGTAATATTGACACCATTTCCCGTTTTTTTCTTCTTCCGTTTCTTTAACTTTTCCTATCCGTGTGGCTGTCACTCAGACTCATGCATGCCTGCCCCTTATTGAAAATGGCTGTACACCTGTGGATTGGTTCATTGACACAAATGCCAACAGACTAGTTGTACACTATAATCTCTATGCCTAATTTTGTCTTCGTGTTCATTCAGAAGCTGTCCAGTGACCCTGCAGATGAAATCCAATTAACATTTGGGATATCAATTAACCAAACAGGGTTAAAAAACGTATATACCCAATTAACTCAATGACTAATTTTGTAGAGTATTGTAGCCTACAGTGATTGATGGTTTAAGTCCTGTGCGGTGTTCTGATAAGTACTACTACAACTGCTGTAATATTGCTACAGACCTCATTATTTTTGTGCTATGACCCAGACCTTTAACCACTTCAAACCGGTGTGTTTCTAGCGATACTGTACATTTCAGTACTTATCACCTCACAGCACACCTCCCTGCTTTGAAAGGAATGAGGTAACAGCGTCATTCATTGGTTTTCTTTTATTTATTTATTTTTTATTACCCGCTTTCCAGGTTTTCTTGCCTTTGATTGGGTACCACCCCCTCTGTAAATTTCACAAAGAAGTGAAGTGTTCTGAGTGTTGTAATTGTTCTTGTTTTTAATTATTGATAATTTAATTTACATCCTACTCTATGTATACTTGCCTCTTCTACTGACCGGAAACCTCATCAGCTCTTTTTATTTCTTTCTCTCTCTCTCTTTTGTCAGTTTGTTGAATCGTTTTTTATATTCTGTACATGAATACAGTGATATTGTTTACCATTTTTAAAGACACATCCTCATCTGCGCAAAATGTGTTTACTTTTTTTCAAGGGTAAAAACAAAGAAACAAACATTTGAGAAAATACCTCTAGGTTGTATGAAGTCAATGCTGTACTAGATTAACCAGTTTTGAGTGTGAATGAACGTAGGTCTGGAAAGAAGACCTGCAAATTAATCTGACTGTACATTTAAATCTCCCCCAAGGGAAATGATGTCCCTTTTTAGGAAGAATAAATAAACAAAAGAAAATCCTCTCAAGGGAAGTTTCCCCAAATATATTCAGTATTTAGTATTGTTGGAATTTTGCTTTAGATTTAGCAGTGTTATCAAAATATGCAAAAAATAGTCCCTATTTTTTTCTTATAAAGCAAAATTGTGTGAAATCTTGAGAGGAAAAACTTACAAACACCCACTTGGTTTTGTCTACCTTTATCTGTTCCATTTTTGAATGAAGAAAGCTTCTTTTGTAATTCCAGTGGTACTTTTATTATATTTATTCACACAGGTCCAACTTATTGTTCATTTAAGGGTTAATCTAATGAAGAAGAAAATAATAAAATAAGAATGACGGTACCAATGCATCATCTTCAAACCTTAGCATGGCAAGTGTAATTTATTGTCATCAATGACTCCATTTGTGACATGAGGTTTTGTTTATATTGTTGTATGAGTGACCATGTTTTGAAATACAAAAAAAGAGAAAAGACTATAAGATGTACAACAATAATGGTCCTGTGAAGGATTTTAAATTATGTTGTATTTCCATGAAATAAAAATATCTAACTAAAAATCATGAAAGGGTGATATTAGTGGCATTTGATTTGTGGGATTGAAAATTATCTTAAAACTACCGCATGATTCTCTGTTGTCTAATAGTGGATCTCTACACATATTTGTGGAATACATTACAGATTTCATCGGACTGTAGATTACTGAACAAATGATTATAGATTAGTCCACAGATTAAGGAAGATCTGACAGTACATTATTATTGTACAGATTACTGGACATACGATTGTAGATTACTGCATAATTTACTCAATTTACGACTAATTACAGTGCAGAATAACATTATCCACTTCAGCCCTATCTATATACATTTCGTTCATTTGAAAATAGCCGATTTACAAGCTCACAATGTGTCACACTAAATGTATTCATTTGAAATCTTGTGAAACGGGACATTCTGCATACTTTATACTTTTGGTACCATAAGTACATTTTGATACCTGTACTTTGACTCAAGTCAATTTTGAATAGGCTCTATGCACAGCAGCCATATTATCACTTCCTTCACAGGTGTTACCAATGATACTAATGAAGGCTCTGTTCCATTTAGTGTAGCACAGTGGTTCTCAGATTTTTCAATTTTCACGACCCCATTATAACTCTGAGAGTGTACAAATGGAACCAAGTAAGGGTCCATTTGGAAACCCCTTAAGGAACCATGAGGGTTCCTGGACCCACATTTTTGTCCCACTGGTGTAGCAGTGTTTCCAGTGAGCCAACATGCACAATATCAGCACCCTGACTCTGATTGACCAGAATGGAACAGAGTCTTCATTAGTATCATTGGTAACAGAAGTTGAAGGAGTGATTGGTTAACCGCGCATCACCAGGCTTTCTGATTGGCTGAGAGGCTTTCCTCAAGGCTGTCATCAGTGTCACCAGATTCTGTGAGAAATAAGCAACCAGGTCTATGAAAAGAAACATGAAACATTATTACACATACATATATTTGAGAACCACTGGTTTAGATCGTAATCAAAAAAAGTTGGAAGCAAGCCCAGTTTAGAACTTTAGAAACAAGGCCAAAACATCCCAACCACCAATATTTACAAGCAACTTCACAGAAAAATAAACCCAAAGTCGCTTATAATAAGCAGACATGGCAACCCTGGCTGTCATCTGTTGACGAGGAGCTCATTGGCTAGAAGCGCGTGTGACGTCAATTTGAAAAGCTGGCGCTGCGCTGAAATCAAACAGGCTCCATTTTACAAACACACAGACGTTTGTTTTGTTTGTTCTTCCATGTCTGTTACTGCACCGCGTATCTGACGTTATTCGCTATTTCATTTGATTGGTTTTGTACTTCAACCATGTCTTTTGCCAGAGGCAAACGATTTGACGACCATGTGGGTGAGTATTAGTTCAGTAATGTTGTTTAGTTTAGTAGCAGCTTACTTACTGTTTGGTAGCAGCTAAGCCTCACATCCAGTGTTGTTACCCTCCTATGCTAACGTAACGCAGTGGTGGAAAAAGTACTCACATTTTGTACTTAAGTAAAAGTATCAATACTGCAATGTAGAAATACTGTTACAAGGAAAAGTCCGGAATAAAAAAAATACTTGAGCAAAAGTATTGGTATCAAAATGTATTCTCAAGTTTTCAAATGTTGATGGCTGATCTACAATGCTAGGCATTGTGAGCTTGTAGATCGTCCTATTTTTAAAATTAGTTGTGACATTGTAATGTGATTAAAATGTTTGTTATCAGGGCGTCCTTGAAAAAGAGAGCTAGCTCTCAATGGGTTTCCCTGAATGAATAAAGGAAAAAGAAAGAAAGAAAGAAAATGGCCGAGAAAGTGGTTAATGCATTTTATAAACACAACCAAGGGCGAAGATGAGTAATAGAAGTCAGATAATGCGTGTTTTGTAGTAACTAGCAACTAAAGTTTTACATTTTAGTGTAGATAAAGTATAATATTTGCCTCAGATGTAATGGAGTAGAAGTTAAAGTACTGAAAATTGGAAATATTCCAGTTAAGTAAAACATACCTCAAACGCAGTGCTTGAGTAAAGTTACTTTACACCATAGCCTTGGCTCTGCTTTACCCCACAGTTTAGGTGGCTAGCAGCTTACATTGGCATGTTGTTGTTAGGCCCCAAATGCTAATAAGATGGCTCAGCGTTCCCTGACTCTGTTTGACCAGAATGGAACAGAGCCTTCATTAGTATCATTGGTAACACCTGTGAAGGAAGTAAGAAGAGGCCCAATTTTGCTCCGAAATGGCTGCTGTGCATAGAGCCTGTTGCTGTGACACTTGTTCCCAAACTAGTGTGCCCTAAACAAAAAGTAATCTACTATATCAGTTCAATACTTAATAAACACTTGACATGCCGTCCTTAATTTGGGTACGCCATTATAGCCGAAATATTTTCCACAACTTTAATAACCCAGCATTAAAATTACCTGTTGCCCTGTCTTTGATTTATACTCCACATAACAGATATACATTTAGCCTTGGATCAAGACTATCATAGATTTTATCCAGTCTGACTTTTTCAAAATCGATGAAATGAGTCTATGATAGTCTTGATCCAAGGCTAGATATACATCGAACTACTCGTCGCAACTTTCCAGCAAGCAACACCATCGTTCTATGGAGTTTACGTTTGTTTTATTTTATTTTACCCCCAGGCTGTGCTCCAGCTCCTGGAGACTATGACATCAAACCCATCCAGCCGAAGGGAGCTGTGACCTTCCACAGATCTGACAGGTTCAGACCCACCAAGGACGGTGGGTAAAAAAGACATTCAAGTCCTTAAATGATATCTACCATGGAAGCTGGATGTCTTGACATCATGCATTAAAGTTCTCAGTCGGCACGACTGATTTCAGCCATTTGGATTCCATAGAAGCATGTCTTCTATGAAAGCATGTCGTTCACCGAAAATACCAGATCTACAAGCTCACAACATGCTGCGACGTGTTGTGAGCTTGTAGATCATCTATTTTCAGTCATGTTAAGATGAAAGAGTATTTGAAGTGGTCAAACTAGCAATAGAATACAAGTTTAGAAGCATCTTCCATAAACATGAATGGTCTCAGAAATGTCATAAGAGCAAAGTTTAAAGCCTCAACCTGTGATTTATTCAACTTGTTGGCTGTATGTAGAACAGCAGCAACATGGGTTTAAAATGATAAACATCATCATTACATTTTCATTCATGACGTTTTATTTTTGCTTTATTCCATGATTTATCATCTCTTTGTCTACAGCTGCAGGGGACCTACTACCACCACCACCACCCTCACCCTCACCCTCAAGAAGTGTCAGCATGTCACCTGTCCGCGGCAGAACCATGTCTGTTGATCGCCTTGTAAGTTGTGGTTTGGTGGGTGGACTGTGTTCAAGTCAACAAATCCAAAGAATAACATTAAGTAAAAGTGAGAACATTATTTTTTTTCCAACCTGGTCCCCGATGTCAGCAAAAGTAACAGGACAGACAGTGATGACTTTTGCTCCGTCATGCATACAATATCACTATGGCACACCAAATACTTGGTTGGAAAAGTCTTTAAAATCAATATTTGTCGAAGACAACTTTCATATTAACCCTGGTCCCTCCTAGGATCTTCGTTTTTTTTAGTCACACCCAGGGTCTCATGTTACACAATTCTAAAGTGGTTAGAAACCCCCAAAAATCATATCCTATTAAAAAAGCAGCCAAGCATTTAAAATGCAAAACAAAATGACCTGTCTGTCATTTTCTAACTGGTTATCTTGAGATGAGCCCAGAGTCCCAGACCTGAAACCCCTCTGGATTTACTCTAATTAGAGATAAAATGAATGTGTTTCTATGGTTCTCATCGAAATATGAATTATCCCACTCTTTGGACAAACACAGGTGGAAGGGTCAAATGCAAAGAAGGGGCGAAGTGGCATTACAATGGAGATGAAACTGAAGAGTGTCTTGGAGAAGCAGGTAAGTAACTCGCACATCATCAACCAAGTATTATTTACCCCATTTTTGTTTAAAAGCTCAACTCTATTCTAATAGTAATCTGGCGAACGAGTATCTGTTGCTCTATCTATTGCTATATAATGTTTGTTCAGTAACGGGTCTCTCTCTAGTTTGTCCGTAAATCTATTGATCTATTTGACCCGCTTCCTCCCAGATCCGCTCCTTGGTACAACAGCGTGGGGAGCAGGACCAGCATCTTCAGTCCCTGGAGGAAGACCTTAAAAAGCTGCAGGCAAAATTGTTGACAGCAGTCCGGGAGAAGACGGCCCTCTCTGCTAATATGGCCACCTTGGAGAGACAACTGGCTGAGCTCAAGAAAGCCAACAAGTTCTTGAAGAACAAGGTCCGCTTATCTGACTTCTATACTCTCCTTCGCCCTTGGTTGTGTTTATAAATATTTAAACCTCTTATGAGAAGTGTGTTTTATTTCATCCGTAGGCCTCTGCTGACACAACAAAGAAACAGATCAACTCTCTGATGATGGAACTGATGGAGGCCAGGAACAATTTGGATGCTAAAAACAAGGTATGGGAGACGCAAATGTACTTTCCCTGGTTCTCTTCCAACTGTGTACACCTATAATGTCGTCATTGAATAAAGCAAAATACAAATGACCTTGCACAGTGAAAGGCAGTGCAACCACAATCATCATCACACTTCAACATTTGCAGGCTTGTGCTGAAGTGTAAACTACTGTACGGGTTTTCTGTGTTTGTGTATCAGGAGTTAAGTGACCTGCACATCACTACAGAAGGACAGCTGAAGGTGCTGGAAATGGACCTGCAGACCACTAGAACTGCGCTCACAACTCTCAGGGACCAAAACGGGGATCTGGGTAAGGATTACCAGCGGAGCAGGTTACCTTTTTTGTAAAGATTTTGTAAGTTAAAATTAGTACATGACAAAGCAAATTACAAAGGCTTCAAAATGGGAAAGGGCAAGGTCATAACCTGGTCACAAATGAACTAAAATTGTAACTAAAATAGCAAGGGCTATAATTTAATTTACTTTTCACAGAGGACCTCCAGCAAGTAACTAATTCAAGGAATGAAGAGCTGGAGAATGAGATGGATAGACTGCATGGTGAGTCCTGAACTAAGTGTGTTGTCTGTAATGGTTTGAAAGGCTGAATTACAGTAAAGTGATTTGCCTTCACCCACTTAGTTATTATATTTGCATTACTATGATTATAAAATGTTGTTGTGTAGATATTTTGTTAAAGAACCAATAGTCATCCCAAGTATAATCAGAATATTGAGGTATTTGGTCAAATATTTCTGGATATTTGATTTAGTCCATATCACCCTGCCCTACATTATGACTTTTATACCTATGTTTTCAGCGCTGATGGAGGAACTGAGAGCAGAAGTAAGGGCTCTGCAGGACTACCTAGACACGGCCAACGATGAGATCCAGGTGAACTATTCATTTAGCATTAATTAATTAGAATTAAAATGTAATGAATTACATTAGAAAATGTAGGTTTTTAAAAATGTAAGTTAGTTCTATCTGTATGGTAGAGTATGTTAATACGATATAACTTATAATGGGGTGGTTGTATTTTGTCTCCCTGCTCTTCTATTGAGAAACTTTGATTGTGTCAAAGGTCATGTCTCACCTAGACACAGGATCTGACCTGAAGGT
Source organism: Gymnoscopelus microlampas (assembly GCF_963454915.1). Taxonomy (NCBI): domain Eukaryota; kingdom Metazoa; phylum Chordata; class Actinopteri; order Myctophiformes; family Myctophidae; genus Gymnoscopelus; species Gymnoscopelus microlampas. The sequence continues at coordinate 19,256,774 of NC_139955.1, read as the reverse complement.
CAAGATTCAACTTATCCCCTTAGCAAGTTAGCAGGCAGGCTCTATTAGATCATGGCAAAACATGTCAGCACTTGCGCAGTAAACCGGGTTCAAAATAAATAGATGCTCAACAGTATTATCAATGTACATTAACACCTAAATCCATAGACATAAAATAAGAAGATGCCACATTTGGCGATTGTAAATCAACGTCGCTGCCTTATTGCCAGGGAAACCTAGCCATAACTCCTGTGCAAGAAATATGCCTGAGTTGTATACAAGACGTGCCTTGAGACGAGAGTTGAGACTAAAACCCCTTTCTGTTAATAACCATTACTGTTACTACATAAGATCTGATGGTGTTTTGGTATGAAACCCACATTTAAAATGTAATCTGTTAGCCTATCAAACCAAACCACTTGAAGATGGGTTGAGAATGCAGTTAGTTATGATGATTTTTAATTGTGGAGAGGCATACATGGGGCATGCATGCATTAGAAGTCCCCATAATATATGCATCGCTCCAAAGAAGCAACCAATGACGTATCTACGTGTATATATATCTATGCCTAATTGTACCTCATTTGATTCAATGCAGCTGCATAAATCAGTGAAACTATAAGGTCGGTATTATACTGTCTGCCATGTTTTGAACCTGCTGTAGTTTTTAATCTGAACAAACTACACAATCAGTCTAGGTTATCATGCCTATTTCATTACATTTGATTTGGCCATACTATTAAAATATCGCAATCTTCTGGGGGCTAAACTGCACTAAATGTCAGGTATATCACGTATGTGTAACTAAAATGGCATGTGAAGGAGGGATCAAGGCCACGAGATGCACAAGCGCGTCCTCCTTCCCGCGGACCTGGTCGGAAGAAAAAAGGTTTTTCACCCAAGGCCAGGGCCGGAAAGGCACCGAACAGTCTGCTGTCGGCTAGCTCACGTTTTAACAACCCCCAGACTTCTGCTTCGTCACCCACACCGACGATGATCTTACTGGTTTTGCATTTGTACTGTAACATATACATATCTCCATTTATGTGAATTCATACAATACTCTGATTTGTTTGCCTGCAGGACCTTCGGCGGAAGTGTAATGAGAGGGAAGAGCCAGATGGAACCGCAACAGAGATCCAGCAGGAGAAACTATTGTAAGCAATCGCCAGTTAGCTGAAAATAACTGATTTACCAGCTAACAGCGTATCACGATACTTTAGCTTGTAGATCGGTTCTTTTTGGCAAGCAACATGGCCGCACTGCTGAGTATTAGGCTCTAAAACATCCATGACACTAATTTGATGCGTGTTGTGCACAGGGAACTAGAGAGAGAAGTGGAACAGCGCACTGCAGAACTACAACACTTCCAGACTGTTGTGAGGCAGAAAGAGGAGGAGTTGGTGACTTGGCAGCAAAAGCTTCAGGCCTCCCAGCACACTTTGAGAGAGACCGAGGAGAGACTGAGTAGTTGTGAGGTGGAGTTGAGATCTTCAGAGGAGGCGCTGGGCGACATGAAGGCCCAGATGACACAGACCAGTGAGGCCCTTGAGGAGTCCCTGAGTAAAGTGAGCCAACAGGAGACAGAGCTGACCAGACTGAGAGATGTGCTAAGGAGAACGGAGCAGAAAGTGGATGAGAGAACATCCCAACTCGCAGAGAGGCGCCTGCACTACGAAGAAGCCATTAGTGCGTACCAAATCAAATGCCACATTTTGTGGAGTTTATTTTCTTGGATTCAAATACATTTTAGAGTTGAGTTTGTTCCGTGTTTTATTTTCTGTCTTTGGTTTTAGGCAGGACACAGCAGGAGGGCCTGAGGCGAGTGGAGGAACTGGAGACGGAGCTCAGCGCCCTGCAGGAAGTCGGGAGGGAGGAGCAGAGCAAACAGCTGCGTCTTCAGCAAGATCACGCTGCTCTAACTGAGCAGCTGCAGAAAGAAAAGGTAACCGGAATGTGTGTCACTGAACAGAATATTAATGGAATAAATCACATTATTAAATATAATCTATAATTGTTCCTCATACAATACCTAATAAAGAAAAAACATTACAAAATCAGATATAGACCTAATATATGTTACAATACATGTTTTAGGCCCTATTTGAACTGCCCACACATGGGACTGCAACTTTATTTATTGAGATGACATCGTAGAGACGTAGACTGTTAACCGCCCACATTCCAAAGGTTAAACGTTTACCAAAAAACGTCCAAATGCCCATCCCTAATTACACATGTTGATATTGCAATGATACATTTTCGGTATATTGTGCAGGCCTATTACACATCCCGCAACCCACTCGGGATAGGCAGGGTAAAAAACACACTCTCCTGTGATGTCCTAAGAACTGACTGACTGCATCTGACAGACACGCCAGAGAGACGGCCTACTTCGAGAAAGATTGACAGTTCTATTACATTTGAAAGAACAGTTGATATGCCACAGGAATTATGTCATGTCATAAAAATAATCATTTGGTCCGCACCTCATCATTTGGAGTATTTGTCAGTGTATATTTGCACGTACGGTGAAATGTGTCGTCTGCATTTAACCCATCCTAAGTAACGGGAGCAGTGGGCGCTACTGGGGCAGCAGTTAGTGGTTAAGTGTCTTGCTCAGGGACACATAGACCAGGGCCGGGACGCTGTTTCCCAGGCGGCCTCTCTACCCATTCAGCTATTGCTATAATGTTCTAGTTAACCCAGTACAAATGTATAGCTTGTTTCAGATGTCAGGATTGTGGTCGATATTATGGTTTCAAATAGAAGAGGAAGAGAGATATTAGAAAGGGAGACGTGGGATGCAAGAACCACAGAGATAAAAGGAGAAGATGAATGCATGAAGGACAGCTCATTCAAGATATAAAGCAACAAGAGGAAAAGAAGACTAAATTGATTCAGACGCAGAACAGAAGTCGAGTGGAGAAAATGATTAATTGTGAAAAGACAGAATAATGAAGCTATGAGACTGGGGAGGAGCAGAGAAATACCAGCCCTCTGGACAACACCATTATCTAAAATAAAGGATATATAGTATAGATGTGTACAGTATATATAATTAACGCATTGTGACTGGCATATAATTAATCATTCAGTAAAACTTCAAATGATCATAAACCGCTTGGGCTTGCTATGTGTATAGTTACAACAAACAACAAACAAAACTATCTTAGTCTCGGATTGAGGAACAAAAAGGCCATAACTGGTGCTAACCTGTTTAAAATATATTTACCAATGTGTGCAACCGCTCCTTCCAACAATTTCCTGTCAGTTTACCACCCTGCTTTGCCATTGCTATAACGGATTGCTGATGACTTTTAGATGATTAGATTACATTGGATAATTTTGATGAAGTGATGGTATTAATTTGATGTCAAATTGGTAGTAAAAAAAGTATTAAAAACTGTTGTCTGATACCTATATACTGTATGCACACACAAAAACGTATTTTTAGAAAACGATACAAATATTTTTCGAAAATGTCCGATCTACAAGCTCACTTTGACGCACTGTGCGTATAGATTGGGTATAAGTTCAAGTGATTTAAAATGTGTCATTGTGTTCCTGTAGGCCCTTGTCGCCTCTCTGTCTGTCCTGCTGCACCAGGAGAAGGCAGAGTCCGACCAGCGTATGAAGGACCTGAGGGATGAAATGGAGGAGGTGCTGGGAGATCTGGCTGCCATGGAGGAACAGGAACAGACTCGCCGAGTTATGATGGTGGAGACCAAGGGAGGGTTCCTGAGCCTCCAGCAGGACCATGCAGAGCTGGAGAAACGTCTGAATGAAACCAGGGCCCTGCTTGACAGGTAAAGATCTAAACCAGGCACTCAGGCAAATCCTCTTTTAATTTAATGTGAAAATGGACCAGTATTTTAGTGCATTTTGTCTTTTTTGTTTGTTTTAAAAGATGTGATTACTCAACGGTGCTCCCTTAGTGCTTAGTGTTTCTCAAACAGGGTACTAGTACTCAGAAATCTTTTTTTTAAATTTCTAGAATCGGTTACCTCTGGAAACTACCATACATGTTTGGAAAATATTGATGTGCCCTATATTTTAAAAATGCAACCAATTGTCATATCAGCCACCGGCCAATAAAACCAAGTTGCCAGCTAGCTTGCTGTATTTTGGCCCTAGCCTGAGTGAGTTTTGAATATTGAAGCAAAAAGAAAAATAGATAAGTGGACAAAAAGAAGCTACAGACACCACAAATGTGTCAGTATCAGACAAACATTTTGTGCTGGTGAAAAAATATTACACTACTAGTAAAGAAAGATGAGGGGGGGGGGGTCCCCCCAAAATGGCAACCGGAGGGTGGGAAAGCAGTGCTGCGACCGCAACCTGGCAGCTGTCAAGCAGCCCAAGCCAGTGAAGCCTCCACCAGCCAGGGCAGCAGCCCCAGGATCCGGTCTCTGAAAGGGAGGAGGAGAAGGGTGGGTTGGCTGGTCACTCTGGCATCAGCCCCCCCACACACTCAAGAGAGCCACATGTCCATCTATTCTGGTTGTACCATCTTTACCTCGATACAATACATGTCATGTGTTTGTACCATCTACCTGACCGTATGAGTCTCACAGTGTGGCAAACTAAATGCTACACAGGAAATCTAGAAATTCAGTTGATTGGTGGAACAAGCCCAGTTTTTGGCATGATGAAATTGTTAATATTTGTTTTGATTCATCAAACCTTTTGTTTGTGACTTGTTTAGTAAGATAACGGAGATGTCTGCGTTGGAAGAGAACCACTCGATGGCTATGAAAACCCTTCAAGAACAGCACACAGACTCACTCCACAAGACAGGAGACACTGCTGCTGAGCTGGAGAGGTGACTGTCTGTATTTAACCTTAATAATGAAACGTCAGTTTGATTAATGGGCTTTCTTTTTCATGACCTTTGCATTTTAACAGCTAGAATGACCGGCTAAATCTTTGTCACACAACCTTGTCCCTCGACAAAGATTACACGTTTTCAACTGAAAAGTGTTTTCAGTTGAAAATGCGTCGTTGTCAATTGATATGGTTGTGCAAAGTATAAATTGGGCTTTAAAGGACCATAATGGTGCTCTGGCATGACTCAAAATATACTTGACATAACTTCCCATAATTTTCATATATATGGCAAAGCATATCATGGTTTGTTAGATTTTCAAGGACTTCTTTAGATTCTATTCATTTCAATGTGTTATGAAAATCTACTTGTAGGTCTTACTGAAATAAGTAATCCAACACCCTACGGGTGCGTTTATAATTACGTGCCTGACTGTGCTCACTGGTCAAAATTCAAGGGCTTTGCTGAGCATTCAGAGCGCACACTGACTGCTCTGATTGAAAAGCCAGGTTATCCAATTGTCTGAACATTGCCAACAACAATGTCGGAGGAATACATATCCATTGCATTGAAATGTGATGGTTGTGGCTTGTTTGAAACTGACAGTATTCACCATGCATCTACAGTTATACGTACGTAACAAAACGTACTGTATATCATGTTTATACATGAAATTAATTAATATACTTTTGAAATAATTTTAAAGATAAATGTCAATGTTGCTTAACAAGTATCTACTCTAATAGTCCCTGGAAAAGAGATTGATTAATTCAACCGTCCATGACAATCGTGCAATGCTGTTTAGCCAACGAACATGAAATATAAAATAAACAAAGCCATAGCCATTAATGGACAAATGGTCTGTTTCTGTCAGATATTTGGCTGAATATGTGAATAGACAATTGCATGCATTGATGGCAGTATGGCCCAATTCCAGCACTAAACAGGCTCTACAGCAAGCAGAGGAGAGGTCAAGAACACTGGAGGAGGAGGTGGAGCGAGTCACTCGGGAGATGAAAGACGAGATGATCAGCACAGTTCAGCAGAAAGAGGATGATTCCAGGAAGCTGAGGGAGGAGGCAGACCGCAAACACCGTGCAGCTCAGGAAGAATGGGTGCTGTACGTACAACTTATCGCACTTTGAGTTTTCCTTTGGTACCGAGCACAACTTTTTCATGTCCCGAGTCATTTGTAATGTTTTCGTTTCCTTGACTGTACTGTAGGGAGAAGAGGACTCAAGAGGCAAGTCATGCATCCCTGGTTCTTCAACTTACAGAACAGGTGAAGTCTGTAGAGGCAAGCCACGACCAACTGCAGGATCAAGTGGAGACTTTGGCTCAGGAGAAGGTCACCCTGCAATGGGAAATGTTAGAACAGAGAAAGGACCTTGAGGGACAAGTAGCTGAAGCACAAGACAGGTGAGGGGGGTAGTCTTTAAGAGTTTATGTATCAAGTTCTGCATTATACAACATGTCAAGTAGATTGTCCTTTTAACAATAATATGATAGCTGACAAAGGCCTGCGTAGTCTGACCATGTTCAGCATCCCTTATGTTCCAGGAATTGAATTCCAAAGAAATGTAAAATTCCGTCCCATAATGTGTGGGTTGTACTGCCGTTTCTACTATTGTACATGGTCAAACTGCAGAACCAACAGCTTCTTCTGCTGCTCAAAAGTTTTTCCAAAACATCTTGCCCAAACAAACTCTACAAAACCTCCTTTCTAATCTCTTCTTTAAAAGAGTACTTCACCCAAGAAATGACTTCATTTTTATCGTTCATCTACCCGGTGATGTCTTTAACTAACAGAGAATCTTTGTTTGTAAAACATTCCTTAAATGAGTAGTTCACATAAAAAATTACTTATTTTCTATCAATCACCCCATAAAGCTTTGAATTCATGGAGATTTGTTTTGTTTTTGTCGCATTCCTGAGCCAATAATTAGATCACCGGCAGAGTCTGGTTCACCATAATGCTTGGATAGTTGGACAAGTTGCACCTTGCTGCAACTGTTAAAAAATGCCTGCACCCTGCAGGCTCCTCAAACTTACTGTCAGAGAGCATTATGTTCACCATCGGACACATTCAAAGCACAAATCTTGCCTCACAGCAGATTTACCCCCGACTAATGAAACGAATACCTATTTTAACTTCTCTGTTCTCTGTTAAAGTTCCGAGTGGAAGAAACGATATGATGAGCTGTTGGCTAAAGTCAAGCCCTTCCAGGTGAGCTTTTCCCTAGAGAAAATGTTAAAAGCTAAAAAAAAAAACTGATCCATAACAATTTGAATTTTCAGTAATTGACGCTTGTAAATAACAATTAGTTGTTTTGTTCATACAGGAACAGCTTAATGGCTTCGCTGCAGAAAGAGACGCACTGCTCAACGTAAACGGTTCTAACCAGGAGGAGTTGAACCGTCTGGCTGGAGCTTACGCTCGTCTTCTGGGACATCAGAATCACAAACAGAAGATAAAACACATGGTGAAGCTGAAGGACGAGAACCTCACGCTTAAACAGGTGAAACGCGCGCGCGCGCGCGCACACACACTACTTCAGGCTTACTCTGGGTGGAAACTGATGCCATTATCAGGGGACCCACTATACTGTATGAACATGACTGGCCATTGGCCAATGGCTGTGGTTCACCACCACCAGTCTGAGTAATAACTAACATCATTTCAATTACATTATTTTTCTATGCTATTTGTCCAAGTGACACTATGTACACACGCTAGTGACACACACACTATTATATCATGCATTTTTTCAGTTTAGACACTTTTGGTTGCATAATGCTTTGGTTGCTGTCATTCCTCTCCACTCTAATTTGCTGACTACTTGTGTCTGCAGAAGTTGATTCTTTATGGCTTTGCTTATGTTACCTCTAGCTTCGTTGTGAATCTTCCCTTCATACTGTGTGTTTTTGTAGGAGGTGTCGAATCTGCGTTCCCAGGTGAGTCGGCAGAAGTCCCAGCTGGAACAGCTGAAGTCGGAGCTCCCTGTAGCCGCCCGCCGCAGGTTTGATCCCAGCAAAGCCTTTCAGCACAACACCAAAGAGAACACACAGCCAGAAACGCCGGTCGCCCTCCGAGACGGTGGTGAGTAGTGCTAAACTGACCGACCGCCTGCCGTGTCACACCAGTCTCCTCATAGACAGAACAATGTTATGTAGATTAAAGAGAATTTAATCTCTTGAGCAGGGATAACTGTAACCATTTGACAATCACCATTTGGATTTTCAGTGAGTCTTTGTGAAAAATCTAATGAAAGTATAGTACAGTATTTTAATCATTTCTCTTCTGTCCTCCAGGAAATCATCATTATTTGTAGATGGGGTCAACATTTTGGATTTCATCAATGTTTTACAATTTTAATGTTACTTCATCTGTTTTACAATTTTAATGTTACTTTTTTATTTTTTTTTAAATTATACCAATGTTTGCTTTTCAATGCAGGTTTTTAATTACATTGTCTATTCTTTTGTAAGGAAATGGCTTTCCTTTGAAAATAGCCTAATGTTTCCTTTTCAAGACTTTTATATATATTAAGTCAAGAGTGTTTTAAAAATTCTGTGAAATAAATGTTCAGTTGACATTGACAGGTATTATTTGAATTACTTTGAATTGGATATGGCCCACTGCAGTCAGTAGAGGGCACTCTCGCACTGTAACCAGACACATTATACACCCATAATAAATACAAACACACTGAGTTCCAGCCACAAAGGACACGCAACGTCAAATCTTTTCAGTCAAGCTCAAGCTGCTTTATTTGCTATTGTCAGAATTTGATAATACATAGTCACTATGTATTTGGCCACAGTGGCACTTAAAGACTTGTATAAGTGGTGTCTGTGGAGTCATGCACAGTAGCTCTCCAGGTGGTAAATGCTGCAAGGCTTATGACAGCACTTCTCCACAATTCCTCGCTTCACCTTGGGGTTATTGTGTCCAGACAAGGCCTCCCTCGGTTTCTTCTGTCTAGGCCGCTTAGACGGGAACCCTTTGAAATTGACAAGTTTCCATAGCCATGTGTGAGTCGACTGTTATCAGTGCTATTCAGTTTAGTGTAAAACCCATGGCTATGTAGTAGCTTTAGTAGTTATGCAAGTTCTCCAGTTGCGGTGCATGAACGTAGCATATGATTCCAAAGTTAAAAATAAAGGTGTAAATTATATGTTATGTTAAATAGCTATATATTCCAAGAACAGTCATTGCTATTGAGTGTTCGTTCATTATGGATGCATTACTGGATGCTACACAGCTCTACATTGCAGGCTACATTTCCAATATTCTGCATGAGCAGAACTCATACAGAATACTTTTTTTTTAACTTCAGAACCCCTGTCGGATCTTTGAGGTCTTTGTAGCGTAAGATTCAAATATTTTTGGGAGAACATAATGAGGAACTTTAGAGTACACAATTTATTTAAAAATGTCTGTTGCTTTGAGAGTACACAATTTATTTAAAAATGTCTGTTGCTTTGCTAACATCTGATGCTGGAGAGGGTCTTGGTAAGAAACCAAAAGAACATGTCACAATTAACTTCAAGAGAGGCAGCTAGAAGCTAATGATAGTTTGAATGACCCCAAACATTCTTTCTCCAGCTGACTTACAAATTGGCATTCTCACTAGACTGAACTTGAATTTTGAACACAGTGGGTAGTAGAGACTGCTAGTGGGAAGAAGGCGGTATCATACACCCCCGGAAATTTACTTCTAATCAGTGTCTCTAGATTAGAAAAAATATGTACGAAATTATGTTAAAAAGTTGTCTAAAGGTCACATACCATTTATATGTTAATTGGTGCCGCCATTATCAAAACATCTATTTTCACTAAATCAGCCACTGTTGCACCTAACTGAACAAATAAGGTGTCTAGACCTATGTTTTAAGCATTACAATGAAACTATTCTCAAAGTGATCACATGTACCTGTGGCATGCTGGTGTGCAAATGAGTGCTGCCGTTACAATATAATCACGTTTTTTACCAATTGTCAAGCAATCTTTTTTTTTTTTGCCATCTGCAATATAATGGCTTTCTCCACCAATGTGTTCATAAAGATCTCTTCTAACACCTCAATTACTTCCGTCTGAACTCCTCTGGGAAACTTAGTTGGAGCCAATCAAAGTTGAGAATTACTTTTCCGTCATTCAGCAGTGGGCAAAGGCTCAACTGGGCTGGCAGCTGCCTGTATTGCCCAGCGCTGACGCTTCTGCTCTGGGAAACTTTGTGGTAGCCAATCAAAGTTGAGAAGACCTGGTGTGAAAAAACTGGAAAAATATAAATTGGACAATATAACCTTGTAGGACTTATAACTAGAGGTGTGTGGGTGTGCTGAATCCATTGCCTACTTTTCAATGGGCATGTCCATTAAATTTGGCCTTAACTTTCTAAGGTGATCTAAGAGTCTCTCCTTTTTGTGATAAACATAAGAACAACAGAAATGCATCTATTACCATGGTGCAGCCATCCCCTTACCAAGTGCATACTGATTATCCGTTTCTTGTTCCCCACACCAATGATGAAGTAGGTAGGTGTCCTTGCATAGCTTATGGAATGGATTGAGCACCCCCACAAGCCCCTTAGACGTGCCACAAGCTCATATTGGCCAAGTAGACATCTTTTATGAACACATAGGTGAAGAAAGCTGAGCAATTATTTTGCAGATGGCAGCACTCATTTGCACACCAGCATGCCACAGGTACATGTGATCACTTTAAGAATAGTTTCATTGTGCTCCTTGACCCTCTAAACCTTATTTTTAAGTGCAATATTGGCTGATTTATAGTGATCTTTTGATAATGGCGGCACTGTTTTGCATATAAATGATGTTACATTTTTACAACTTTTTTACATTTTGTATTGTCAATACAGTTAACATACACTTTACATTAAATTGGTAATTTGTGATATTATCAAACATGAATGTCAAACATATCAGACGGTTTATATTTCCCAACAGGAAATGCATGTATTTAAGTCAGTCTGACCAGAATCAGGGTTAAAACATCCCCACTGGTGATAAGACAATTAAAAGCAGAAGAACCCTGGTTAAAATCCTCTCTGGTCTTACCGAGCAGGGGCTGCAGATCTCGCTTATGGTTTGTGTGGTTGGGGTTGAAGAAGAAACCCCTCTCCCCACATACAAAGTACAACGCATCCACCAGCTGAGAGCCACACAGGTGCTGTGTGGGGACGGAGCCTACCGCTGGGAATGACAGCACCAGCAGTAAAAGCATGGACACAGCCCGTGGTACCACCGCCATAGGAGGAAGACCTCTTTAAAAAAAAAGCACACGTCCAACACGTTATGATCCTAGATTGAGAAGAAGAGCTGAGATAAAGACTGAAAAGGTATCAGCGTTCTCATTATAAAACTCCAGATGCCTACAGAGATTATGGCTGAAAGAGACAGAATGGCTTTGTCAGTTGAACTAGAGCATTACAGAATTAGTTCCCTTACTATAGGTGAATTTTGAGATGGATTCATTATGATATGCCTGTCTGAGATGCTATGCTGTAATAGAGCAGATGAAAAGAATTGAGCTGCTCTTGACTTAACATACATTCCTGATGGTAATTTATTAGCGGCATGCAGAAAAGATTGAGACTTACAGTTCACCAACCCCAAAAAGGCTTTTTATGCCTTATTCCAGGGGGGAGGGGGGGGGGATGACATGCAGCAAAACACCTCGAGTAGGATTTGAAGCTCTTGGTGATCCACCGCGGTGCACCACTCCAAATAAGAACTTTGAAGAAATAAAAGATTTTAGCCTTTTATTGCATAGGTCAGGTTGAAAAGCCTCAATGGAAAAAGATCTATTGTTGAATATATTTAACTTTTTTCAATTTGCAGTCAGCCAGTACGAACAAAGTGAAAGCTTATGTTGTGTGATTGAGTACAAAATGGTTTCTTGGTTGACCTGGCGTTATGTACTGAATTTGTCAATGTTACTTCAGAGTCAGACCTACCCTGAATTCAAATCTACACAGTTCCTACCTGAACATGAATGAACGTTAAATTCTGCTTCAATATAGAATTCTGTGCATTAAAGAAAACGTACCTAACAAAAAAGTGAACCTAAGTTCTATGCCCTCCACCTCCATTGATTAGAACTACCATGGAATAGAAGGTGGTTCTAAGTCGTGTCTGTTTTATTAGGATTATCATTATACAAATGTATATATTCCTTATTTCATTACAGTCCAGTACTATTATTATTATCTTGTTGTATATTGCTGCTGTTGCACATTGTTGCGGACCATGTCACACCAACATTTCACTGCTTGTATACCTGTATGAGTGAGTGACAAATAACCCCTCTTGATTCCCTTGATTCTTGTGTTAATTCCTTTTCAGAGCTGATTTTGCCTTTAGAATTTGAATGTATCCCCAGCCAAGGAGACTAGTGGTCCAGGCACGCTAAAGAGCCTTTATTGAGATCTTAAAGTTTACTGGACAGCACTGAGTGGAGAATGAATCACTTTAACTGTTTCTTTCACAAAGCACATTTCACATTGGCTGTTATCTGGCTTACCTAAGAACCTCTATCACTCTTGGCAGTGTGCCAGCAGGCTTACCTAAGAACCTCTATCACCCTTGGCAGTGTGCCAGCAGGCTATCGTTGGCATATTAGGTGGGTTACGTTCAGATGTATCGAACACAACCCAATCATTGATATAGCTATGCATTTCAAAACAGTTGAAGGAAATACAGAAACATACCAGCCAGTGTTTGGCAGTTCAGGGCAGCAGAGCAGGTGTCAGGTACCAGAGAGAACGTCTGAAGGTCTGTACACAATTATACATGCAGCGAACATTCACACTCGTTCCTCTCCCTTTTATTATGGCTCCTCACATCGACCTGGTCTTTGTCGGAGTCAGCGGAAAACACTACGGTCCTCTCTCATTAACGAGATGACCTGTAAGTATGTTGATTCGCACTGAGGACATCTGCACTCTAGGACTTTTACTATCCAGTATGTGACCTGCTCTGAACTCTGAGAACAGCAAAGCTATTGTAAGATGAGAGGGGAGTTAGCCAGTAGGTCTAATACCCCATGCTGTGGTGTGTGTGTGGGTGTGTGTCCTGACTGGCCCAGCTCAAGAGGTGACAACACAACACAAACACCATATGC
>NC_139955.1:19233821-19238821 GCF_963454915.1 Gymnoscopelus microlampas | reverse complement strand
TTATTTTGCTTTTTATTGATGCAAGAACAGTGGCTTCCATTTCAGCATGCTAACTTTCCAGGAAGAAAAGGGCTGTAGTTTCTATTTGCTTGGAATCCCCTTCGACGATGTCATTGGTAGGCAGGTGTCTGAACTGTACACGGCCAACTTCTGTGATACAGTGCAAGTAGAATGATAATGAGCATTAGTGATGACCAATTATATGAAGATATGGTTAAACATGGGTGATGTTTTCCTTTAAGTAAAAAATACATATATATAATATAAAAAAATATATTTCATGTAAATACTGTGAATGTGATGCAGATCAAGCGGGGTAGGTAGGTCATTTGTCTGTGGGAGGACAGAGACTTGTGACCCAGTCACCCAGGCAATCAATGGCTACCAATCGTTATCGTGGGCTGCCACATGCCTTCAGTGCATGTGTGTCAGCGTTTAACCACTTAAGCCCTACATACTTTGTCGTACGAAGAATAGCAACACATTGCAATGCATAGATCTCCTATTTTCATAGGATGTTTGCCTATTTGCCTAGAATCAGTATGCTAGTGTTCAGATGGTTACGAGACAGAGACAACTGTGCATGTGTGTGTGTGTACTGTGTACATGTGTGTTTTTGCAGGAATCGATGGTGGGTCTCGGCCCCATGAGTGCATCTCCCTTGCTCCCAGAGATAAAGTCGAGGCCACAGCCACACCTATGAGTGAGATTAACAACAGGCACTTATTTAGTCGAAGGGAGAGGGCCTAAGATTTGAACTCTTTCATTATTTTGAAGAGAATGTGTAATGCCTTTACAGCAGGTACTGTCATGTTAAAGGTCAGACTCAATCAATTCAATGTTCTCCGCCAACCTGCCTCAAATTGCATATTGATGCTTGGGAGCTGCCCTTGACACTACTGGATTAGATGCATGTTGATAACTTCATGAGAACCCTCCCCCCCTCACTTCTTTAAACCTCGCACACACACATTTGTTTTTAGCGGTGCCAACCGCTCTACACTTGACTTTGTCCGTATGTCCGTCCGTATCAGCACGGGATGATGAGCACGGGATTTTACACAGCTATAACTCCAGTTTGCAACATGCCACCAAGTCCAAATATGGTATGTGGACTTAGACCACCAATAGGGACGAGCATGAATTGCTGAAGTTATCACAGCGGGGTCCAGGGACCCCCCGCGTATGTTCTGTCCGTCCGCCCGTTTAGGGCACGGGATTTAAAACAGCTATAACTCCAGGTTGAAGCCTGCCACCAAGTCCTAATTTGGTTTGTGGACTTACACCACCAATAGGGACGAGCATGAATTTCTGAAGTTATCACAGCGGGGTCCAGGGACCCCCCGCGTATGTTCTGTCCGTCCGCCCGTTTAGGGCACAGGATTTAAAACAGCTATAACTCCAGTTTGCAGCATGCCACCAAGTCCACATTTGGTATGTGGACTTACACCACAAATAGGGATGAGCATGAATTGCTGAAGTTATCAAAGCGGGGTCCAGGGACCCCCCGCGTATGTTATGTCCGTCCGCCCGTTTAGGGCACGGGATTTAAAACAGCTATAACTCCAGTTTGCAGCATGCCACCAAGTCCAAATTTGGTATGTGGACTTAGACCACCAATAGGGACGAGCATGAATTGCTGAAGCCCCGCCCCCTCTGTCTTCCCATTGGCTGGCCTTTAAACAGCCATAACTCACGTTCGCAGCATGCTACGGAGTACAAATTTTGTGCATGGACTAAAACCACCAATAGGGACAAACTGTAATTACTTAAGCCACGCCCCCTCTATCTGCCCATTGGCTGGGCTTTAAACAGCCATTATTCCAGTTTGCAGCATGCTACCAAGTACAAATTTGGTAAGTGGACTCAGACCACCAATAGGGACGAACTGAAATGAGTTACGCCCCGCCCCAAAGGCACCGCTTCCTTCACACAGGGTGTGATTTTTTTTATCTAAGTGTGTGTGTGTGTGTGTGCATGCACTTATGTTTTCGTGCCCGTGGGTGTGCAAGGCGGAGACCTGACACCTGAGCATGTTTGTATCTGTAGCTGACAGTATGATACATTGTATAGACTGGAGTTCTACATTGACATATGGGCTGCCAGTGGGTTTGCCATATAACATGTTGAATAGCTTTGATATGCTGATGAGAACAGATCTCTGCAGTACACCCTTTATGTGGTGTAAAATAGTGGTGGGTACATGTGTAGGTGGGTGTGTGTGTGTGTGTGTGTGTGTGTGTGTGTGTGTGTGTGTGTGTGTGTGTGTGTGTGTGTGTGTGTGTGTGTGTGTGTGTGTGTGTGTGTGTGTGTGTGTGTGTGTGTGTGTGTGTGTGTGTGTGTGTGTGTGTGTGTGTGTGCGTGCGTGCGTGCGTGCGTGCGTGCGTGCGTGCGTGCGTGCGTGCGTGCGTGTGTGTGTGTGTTTGCGTGTGTGCGCACGTGTGTGTCTGTGCAAGCATTCTCGGTTTCCCCCATAAAGTTGTTGTTGTTATTTAACCCTCTCTGGCCCCCCCACATACACATGTAAAGCGACTTTGGGTACTTAGAAAAGCGCTATATAAATTCCAGGTATTATTTATTATTGTTATAACCTGAAGCAATGCTTCAGTTGTGTTGTCCTTTCAAGGTTCAAGGTTAATGGTTTCTTTATTGTTACATCTTGTGTACGGGTACATAAGAGTAAAAATAGTTTGTTCTGGTTTCCTCAGACATGTAGCAGCAATCAACAACAAGCAATTTAGAGTTGTGGCCACCTTCTTTAGGATCAGTGTCTGATGGACAATTAACATTTATTACTTATCATTTATCCTGATTTGGTTCTTGAATCTTTAATCTAACCAGTACCTCTCTTGTGTTTCAGTTTCGCTGCTGTTGTTGCTATGGCACCTGAATTTCCCTTCGGGGATCGATAAAGCTTATCTTATCTTATCTTATCTTATCTTATCTTATCTTATCTTATCTTATCTTATCTTATCTTATCTTATCTTATCTTATCTTATCTTATCTTATCTTATCTTAATTTCATTGTGCTTGCTGCAGATAAAGACTGAAGTATCTGTGTTCCATCCGTGAGGATGGAACATTTTGTCTCCCATGCCTGGGGAGCTGTGTACCGCACTGTTTGGTAATATCTGGAATTAATTCCTTCACCAGTCCCAGTTTGTGCCTTAACAATTCAAGGGCAATGTTAGATCTTCAAATTGAGAATTTGCTCAAAGGCCTCTGTACTGCAGCAAGTAATAGCTTTCTTGTTAACCATGATTCCATTCATTACCACTGCCGTGACTAAGAACTGATTTGAATGGCACAACCCACAGACTATACGTGACACTCGATCTAAACAGTCATTTACCCTTTAATGGGAGAATGCTTTTGTTTAATGTCATCGCAAGAAGATGAGGCAAACACTTTACCCCCTGAGTCTCTCCAAGTAGGAAAAGAGGACAAATGGGCAGGAAATGCTTATCCATTCTTCCTATAGGACTTTTTCCATAATTCAACAATGTCCAGCCCCCCAAACACTTACGCACGCGCACGCACACACACACACACACGCACACACGCACACACGCGCACACGCGCACACGCGCACACGCACACACGCACACACACACACACACACACACACACACACACACACACACACACACACACACACACACACACACCACACACACACACACACACACACACACACACACACACACACACATACGTATGCATTACTGCATACAATATGTACATGCCCTTTGCCCTGGCACAGCAGAGAGCTGTCTGTGGAGCAGATGGTCCTGAATGCAGATTCTATATCATGGCCTTCATTTAACCTGCAGAAATCACAAGATGTAAGAGAACTTGGCATTCATGCTTTTCTGTAAGGTTAAAAGGGTTTCTGTTTCAACTCTACACCTCTCTCAGGTGACTTCACCAGTAGTCCAAAGCTGGTTTTGTGGAGGTTCAAAGTATATATTAACCAGTCATGAACCCTAGCATCCCCATTCTAGGCATATCATAATAGGCGCCGGCAGACATTCAGTAAAATAGGAGAACATTTGGCAAGAATAGCAGATCTACAAGTAGCAAATAGACATTCCGGGAAAGCATCTGTGTAATTTTTGTCTTCTTGAAAATGTGAGAACTACTGATTTAGAAGGCATTTGTAGAATCGGCCTCAGGTCTTAATGGGTTAAAGGTTTCATGACATTCAGTTTTACAGCACTTTAAAAGTCTTCTTTATCATGGTCCTTTAAACGCGTATTAAGATGTTTTAACTGAAAAATCCACTCCAGTGATCCATGGCAGGTTTTTTTCTCTCTGATTTCTAAAGCCTTTTCAACAGCAATGAAAAAATAAGTCTTTGCCTGCGGGTGTCGCTGTTGAGGGATTTTGCCTGTCAATCATCGCCTCTGCTCTGCCCTAGCCTCACGTAGCCAGACTATATCACTGCGTGGATATGAGTCTGGTGCAATTGGTTAGACCTACAAACCAACTACAGTACAATACCAATTACAGTCTCCCATATTTGAATACTGGGCCCTGATTGGTCACCCCCGTCTTCTGGAGCAGGAAATGGATTCTCTATGGAGCGGTGCCAGAACCAAATCGCTGAGTGCATTTTTTTTTGCACTGGCAGATTCGTCTGGTCCCAGGCTAGCCCCCCCCCCCAAAGGAAAGGATAGGGGAGGGCAGGGGCGGGGAGGAGAGGGGTCGAGATTAAGGGACTATGACGTCAAAGTCAAGGGGCCAATCCCAGCACTTTTTTAGCCTAATTATTCAGAAAACCCCTGACCACAGAAAATCCACTGAATGTTCAAAGTTCCGTTTTTTTTGGGTGTATTTGAGTTCATAAAACGAACAATGAATGTCATGAGACTTTTAACCACTTAAACACTCCATACTTCATTGACTGGGGTCCCTGCAGGGGTTTATCCTGGGCCCACTTCTATTCTCCACCAAATCTCACTAAACCAAATCTCTAGATCTGCTATTTTGCCGGATGT